>NW_028261381.1:11846954-11994454 GCF_051295495.1 Thamnophis sirtalis
GGATTATGCAAAATATCTTTAAAAGAAGGATGAAGTTTACTCCTCAGCTATTCTTACTAGGTATAGGTACTGACTTTACAGTGGTAGAGACTAACTTGATTCTGCATCTAATAACGGCAGCAAGACTGTTGGTGGCGCAATACTGGAAGAAGGAAGACTTGCCTACAACTCAAGAATGGACATTGAAAGTTACAAACTTAGCCGAGATGGCTAAAATATCGGCATATCTTAAAGATCACTCAAATGAAAGATGTAAACGAGACTGGAAAAAATGGATTGACTATATACAAAATAAATATGGGACCAAGAAATTCCAGTTAGCCTATGCTTAAGATCAGAAATGATTTAAATTGTTTAAAGTTGGTTCAGCAAGAAGAAGCTAAGGTCAATGTAGAATGTTATTAATTTTTTTTATTTTTTTTCTCAATAGATTTTAGACTGTGTTTGTTAGAAATCCATACCGTGTACGGGTTCTGGGAAGTCGGGGGGGGGGAAGGTGGAGGGGGGTTGGGGGAGAGGGTGGAGGGAGGGAGGGGTATATATTAGGCTAGACAAGAATTTGGTGGTAAACTAGAATTATTTTGACATACAAGAAATTGTACTTCGATGTCTTACTGATTGAGGAATGATGAAATGTTTGCCTTAAAAGAAATAAAACTTTTGAAACGGAAAAAAAAAAAAAAGGCCAGCAATTTATCCAGATTCAGGAGACATAACAAAGGCTACAGCTTACTATAAAACCATAGCAGAGGGCAAGCGAGTACTTGTTCCTACAATAAGTCAACCAAAAAAGAGAAGAGTGAAAGGTGAAGAGGAAGAAGCAATCCTCATTAACCATCTCTGCATGAAAAAGCATAAACATGATAAGGCCCCTGAAAGGTCGAAAGATATGTCAGTGTGTAATTCACGCATACTCTTTAGTACCAGACCATTCATTAGAACACATTCTATTTCAGCTTTTGTTCTCCTTGCAAATGGTTTTATTAGCTGTAGTTTCAAACATACTCAATCCTTTTTTTAAGTGAAACCTTAAAAAAGAAAACAAAATTGGGGAATTGAAAGAGGAATTAAGATTCTGAAATAGATTCAGTCAAGTTGCTCTTTTGATTCAATCTTCAAACCTCGTCATCATTATGTCAGCCTTCCAGGTGGGTAAAATGAGGACCCGGATTGTTGGTGGGGGCAATATGCTGACTCTGTAAACCGCTTAGAGAAGGCTGAAAGCCCTATGAAGCGGTATATAAGTCTAACTGCTATTGCTATTGCTATGTTCTTTTGAGTCACTCCGGAAAGTTTACAAGTGATGTGGAGATTCAATGACTTTCTGCTTTGCATTGTCATCACTTCCCTTCCATATAAGTACAGAGCTGGAGGGGTGAAACGATAATGACGTGTCAGCCAATAATTTTTCTCACTTCACATACTTTGCCTTTCAGAACCTGCCTATCAAAACCCTAGATCGGTGATGGCGAACCTTCACCTCTACCTCGTGATGGAGAACCTCAACATCACCGCAGCTCAGCTCCATTGTGAATGTGCTCCCCCCCCCACAGCCTGTTTTTGGTTCCATGAGGCTACAGGGAGGCCTGCTAGGGCCAATCTGGGGTGAGGGGGTTCCCACATGCATGGATGGTGGGTGGAGAGAGCACAGGAGGTCACGTGCACACGGGAGGGGCAGGGGGAGTGGGGGATCACATGCACATGTGCAGGAAGGCAGAGTGCATGGGGGTGTTATGCATGCATAGCATTATGGATGCAAGCACATGGTCACATGTGCATGCATGCTGTCGTATGCATGCACGCTTTCGGCACACAACAACAAAAATCCATCACTGCTCTAGATGTTAGAATGTATTCAGGCAGAATGAAAACAGCAGATTTATTCTGCTGTTTTTTTTCTTCATATGATTGCATTATATGGTCCTCTAGCTTTCCCTAACATTCTCTTCTCTTTGAAGAGCCATGGTCGTGCAGTGGTTAGAATACAGTATTCAGACTAGTAGAATTCTAATGGCAGACCAATTCTGCTGACCTCCAGCAGTTCAATTCTTACTGGTTCAGGGGTGACTTAGCCTTCCATCCTTCCCAGGTCTGTGAAATGGGAACCCAATTGTTGAGGGCAATATGCTGACTCTGCAAACCACTTAGAGAGGGCTGTAAAGTACTGTGAGGTGTTGTATACGTATAAGTGCTAGACCTACATTCATCCTTCTATAACTCAGTATGTGTTTCCGTATTATAGACTTTGTTATTGTTTATTTTTCAGTCTACCCCAATTCTGTAGGACTCTGGCCTGAGATAAACTCTCTTCAGTTCCTTAGCTCTTTCAGTCTCCCTATTTATTACTTTTGATATCACTGTCATTATCTTCACTTAAATAAAACTCTATTTTCTTTCTGTTTCCAATTATACCTTGTTCTGTCTTGCACTCTATATTTTTACATTACAGTGTCAAAATGTCAGCATGCAGATGGCATTGTCATCAAACAGATGCCACTAGGTTGTCACTGTATCACAACAAGGTACAAAAGTCACAGCATTTGTGACATCACAAATGTGTTCTGATTTGCCCTCTCACCACATACCTGCCCTGGCCCTGTGGAACGATCTACCTGTGGAGATCTGGACCCTTCCCACTCTCTCGGCCTTCCAGAAAGCCATTTAAACCTGGTTGTTCTGACAGGCCTGGGGCTGTTGACCCCAAAATATGGTCCAGCTCCATTCAGAATAGAGTGCATGATGTGCTGTATTTTATATCTATTTTTCTTCCCTGTATCTTATTTTATTTTCTTTTTTGATTATTGTTGTATTGTAAGCCGCCTGGAGTCCTACGGGATCGGGCGGCATATAAATGTCATTAAACTTATAAACTTAAACTTATAAACCCCTTGCCAATGACTCCACCTACAATTAAATGAAATCTCAAATTACCACAAACAGAATATTGCCTTTGAATACCCAATTTGCTTTGTACTTTCAGGATTCAACATCACATTTCCACTGGATCTTGGCTAATTCACACTCCTCTATTTAAATATTCCACCAGTGGATAGAACATAGATGACTTAGAGTTCAATTTTTGTTTTTAACCTGAACATAATTTAGAATTTTTATAGGACTAGTTTGCATGTCACTTTTATCAGATGACAATAAATAACTCAAATGCTATTACTCATATTTTTAAAAAGTTATTTCTGACAGTGTTATTCCTCCATGAGCAGGTCATGTCAAAAATAAAATTCATATATATATCAAGTTTGTCTAATTAGTACATGAGTAATAGAGCTGAAAATGATGAAAATCATCATATCTTTATGTGCATATGGTTCTAAGAAACAATCCATGGCATCTCCAATCAGAAAAAAAGATCATGTTGTAGATTCTGAATCATAGCTTTGCCTGAGATTGACAGAGTAGATACCCTTCTCAATCTTGCCCTCTTCAGAGTTCCAGGTGGAACTACGGTTCCCAGAATCTCAGCATCCCGGGAAACTCAGCAATCTTTGTCAGTAAATTTAAATTCAACACAAGAATAGTTTGTCGTGAAAGTGACTGCCTGTGAAGGCTCCTGGATTGGGGCTGAGAAAGGCGAAAGTGGAAGCAGTATGCTCCATTGCATATTTGGGTAGACAAGATTGCCCTCATAGACCAGTCTCACCGGAAAAACACTTTTGCGGCATCTGGAGAGGGTAGATAAGAAAGATTGGATTTGGAAACTGCTGTAGCCTGGGCACATCTGAAGGTTAGAGAAGGAGGATTAGTCAGATGAACATAGAGCTTGAATATTTATTAAGAACTATCCTTCCATTAGGTGTTGCCAATGCTTGTATAAAGCAGGTTCTAATAGTAAGCTGTGGGATGATGATTCTGATCCATTTTGCAATTACCTATATTCAAAAGTTATACATAAAGACTTTGTTACTAGGTAGGTTTTCTTCTTGCAGTGACGTGTGGTCAGCTTTAGAACTGGTGAGGCACTTTTTAGACTTGTGGACTTCAACTCCCAGAATTCCACAGCCAGGCATGCTCAGTTCTGATTTAAAGCAACAGCATTTTTCCCCCTTGCAAAATAAGTTTTCCCATTCTTTTGCTTCTCCCTCCCCCTCCTTCTTCCCTCTTTCCCTCCCTCCCTCCCCCCCTCTCTCAAACAGACACACGGACACAGAGAACTTGGATCCCTCTCTTACTCACTCACTCTCAAACACAAACACAGAAGTTGGATTGGATATATTTTCCAAAGGCTTGAAAGCAGCTCCTCTACCATACCCCCCCCTTCCCCTGCTGCCTTCCGATCAAACTGTTTGAATTCCTCCCCCCTCCCCACACACGCACCTTTTTCCAGCTGTTTCAGAGACGATTTCAACTCTGCTTCTGCCTGCCCTGCCCTGCCCTCCCCTCATGAAAGGCCAGAGCTCTGTCAGACTGAGCTAGTTGCTCCCAGAGAACTCTAAAAAGCCTCTAAAAATGCCCTCTACAGGAGGCGAGAGAATATATGCCTCATTTGCATAAGGAATTCTTTGCATTTTAACCCTTGGTTATCTCTTAAAAGGCGAAAAATTCCTTATGCACAGGAGGCCCCTATTTCTCTGGCCTCCTCCTATGGTTAACACAAAGCACTGTTCCAAGTCACTGTGAATCTGGTAGAAACTACCTTGGCTTTAATTATTTTTAAAAAATTCTTTAAAATTCTTTCTTTTCCTCAAGACTGGTGAGGCCACGCCTCCCCTGCCTCTAGTGACTGCAAGTCCCTGTCTTCTTGCATGCATAAAGTGCTTCCCCACACCACCATCAAAGTAAAATGCTCCCCAAGAGATCATTTGCAATCCTAGGAGTATTTTCAGGTCAAGTCCTTCCTGCAATTAATCCAAAATTGACAACCAGCAATGAGACTGTTTCAATATGTTGCTCATAGCTAGCAAACCAACAGTTTAAATGACTGCTATAAGTCCAGGAATCATGACAACTTCTCCTGCCTAGCCATCATAGCAACTCCAGAGGAATTCTTCATCATTTTCTTTTCTTTTTTTTATTGATCATCAATACTCAATTTATTCATTAGATGTTTTGGAGTTAACAGATTAGTGTATTTGGAATACTTCATACAAAATCTTCAGATCTCTAAAAGCATTAAAAAGACAAGAAAATCTCATCAATCAGCAATCCAAAAGTGAAAATTGTGCCTGGGATTTAATCTGATGGGTCTTCCCTCTTTTTTGAAAAAAAAAAAATAGCATAATTGTGTCTACATACATTCAGTCTCAGCTGCTCTGAACACATCTTGTTGAATGAAAACTATTATGTGGATAACCGATAAGCAGCACAATTTGTTATCAGCTCTCAATTTACAATACAATAGCAGAGTTGGAAGGGACCTTGGAGGTCTTCTAGTCCAACCCACTGCCTAGGCAGGAAACCCTATACCGTTTCAGACAAATGGCTATCCAACATCTTCTTAAAGACTTTCAGTGTTGGGGCATTCACAACTTCTGGAGGCAAGCTGTTCCACTGATTAACTGTTCTAACTGTCAGGAAATTTCTCCTTAGTTCTAAGTTGCTTCTCTCCTTGATTAGTTTCCACCCATTGCTTCTTGTTATACCCTCAGGTGCCTTGGAGAATAGTTTGACTCCCTCTTCTTTGTGGCAACCCCTGAGATATTGGAACACTGCTATCATGTCTCCCCTAGTCCTTCTTTCTATTAAACTAGACATACCCAGTTCCTGCAACATTTCTTCATATGTTTTAGTCTCCAGTCCCCTAATCATCTTTGTTGCTCTTCTCTGCACTCTTTCTAGTCTCCACATCTTTTCTAAAACATGGTGACCAAAACTGAATGCAGTATTCCAAGTGTGGCCTTACCAAGGCATTATAAAGTGGTATTAACACTTCACGTGATCTTGATTCTATTCCCTCTGTTTATGTAGCCTAGAACTGTGTTGGTTATTTTGGCAGCTGCTGTTTGCAATTTGCTCTTCCAGATATGGAACTGCCAGTTCTATTTCAGAATTAGTTAATGCTATGCCCACAATTTATGGCACTTTTGTTACATCATATTTTTATTAACCGTTCATTAATCTGTTTTATAGGAGGTTGCATTGTACTGTAGTCTCTCAAAATCTAAGCTATCTCATAAACTAAAGCTGAAGAACAGGATATAAAACTCCAAAATAAAATTATAAATAAAATAAGCTTTTGGAGAAAAAAGAATGGCAATGTATAAAAAGCTATTTTAAAAAAAAATTGACCGTAAAATGACTAAATGTAATAAACTCTAACCCATCTAAAGCTTCCATCACTCTTTCTCATTCTCTCTCTCTCTTTCTCTCTTTCTTTCTCTTTATCTATCATCTTTATCTTTATCTATCTTTATCTTTATCTCTGTGTGCATGTTTGTGGGCATGGCTTGGTGGGCATGGCAGGGGAAGGCTGCTGCAAAATCTCAATTCCCACCACACTCTGGGGCCAGCCTGAGGTGGTATTTATTGGTTCTCCGAACTACTCAAAATTTCTGCTACCACTTCTTCAGAACGTGTCACAACCTGCTGAATTTCACCCCTGCATTTTATACAGTTATATTTGGAAATAATAAAATATGGAGTTTATTGTTCAAAAAATTCTGGTCTTAAATGCAGTGTGGTAAAGAAGAATTATATAAACTTCTCCCATATGTTAATTATATAATTATTATGTTGATTCCTCAATGAGGAAACGTTCAAGCCCAGAAAGGATTTTTGGGTCTCTGTTCCATAGTAAAGGAGTGGATCCAGAAGCATGGTTGATATGTATATTTTTGAATCTGCAAAATATCCCCCCAAGAAATCTATAGGTTGAATAACGTTTTTAAGTTTGAAGAAGTTATCAGTTATCATGATTATTATTTTTAAATCAAATTACTTTAGAATCCTAAAATTAAGATCTTATCATTACATGGATTTTTCAGGGTCATTAATATAAGGCCCATTTCTTTCATATCCTTAAGAGAGGTAAACAGTTCTGAAAGAAGTTTTGGATCAACTTCAGGTCAGCTCTTATTTTGCACTGTCTTCATGTTATCCTTGTTGATTTCTCCAGATAAAAGTACATAATATAAAACAATAAATTATATGCCAAGAAGATCTTGAAATAGCTGTAGATGTAGGGTTTGAGCCTGTTTTAAGAAATAGTATCTAAAATAGCTAAAATAAAATAACTTATATATAGAATAGAATAATTTCTCTTTTAAAATAGCTAAAATAACTAAATAATATCCACCAAGTAACCTCTAAAGTAAAATAACTAAAATAACTTCTATTAAAATAAGACAGAAAAAAAAGAACTGTTGCATATTAGTCCCAAATTATGTAAGGAATTTACTATCACCAAATATGCTAATCAGATGAGATAAATCCATAGCATATCAGCACCAGAACAGTAGCCATACTGATCCATTAGAGAAATCTATCTTCATCTGGATTTATTCATTGAGCTCCAGATATCTCTCTCTCATATATATAATATATAATAATATATATTATATAATTATGGAAGCTATTGAAATAGAGAAACACCCCCACAACATGAATAAACGTGATGATACCTCCTGCCTACCAGACATCTGGAAACCAGCCCTGGTAAACAAACGAGCCCCATCCCCCACCCAGGCCGTTACAACACAAAACAACAACAGACCCACAGCCAGCACCAAAATAGAGAAACACCCCCACAACATGAATAAACGTGACGATACCTCCCACCTACCAGACATCTGGAAACCAGCCCTGATAAAAAAACGAGCCCCATCCACCACCCAGGCCGTTACAACACAAAACAACAAGGGACCCACAGCCAGCACCAATCAGCACCAGTACACCAATCATGATACAGCCACACATCCAATCAATCCACTTGCTGAAATGGGACCAGCACTCCACACACACACACCAAGGTTTGTAGAGGGACGGCAGCTCCAATAATGCTTTAAGCCCAAAACCCAGCCTGAAGATGGCGAGTGAGACCTCGCTGAAACGTTGCCAAGACAATCTCAATCTTATATGGGAAAAGACCTGAATACAACAAGACCAGCATACCTACACCCATGAAAATTGCCATCTTCAGGATGGGTTTTGGGCTTAAAGTGTGATTCGAGCTATGAGTCTCCAAAGATTGTCTCAGATTTAGGGATGCTGAGAGCCAACACATAAAATGGTCCTGATTTGGGAAACTGATTTACCCAGATACTTCAAGAAACATTAACCACATCAAAGACGCAGCATTAATGGAATTTTCATACTAAATATCAAAGGTAATTAATAAACTGTTATTAATCACTATGATGAAGAATGATCAAATATGTGCCATGGTATAATAATCAAACTCTACCTTTCACATCTGTATACCAATTCCAGACCCTAACAATATAATTAAAAAATTCATACAGACATCTCATATTGTAATATATTACCTAGGAATCTATGTTTTTGTATATGGCTATGGCTCTCCTTTTCAAGTAAATGCACCCTTCCTATACTTGAAAATGCATCCAGATTAGCAACAATCAATTTTAAAATATCTCATTGTGAATTTTAAAAATTATTTTGCAGGCTGGAAGATTAATGAATAGTGTATTAATTGCCTCAAAAATAGTATCTTCATGGGATCATGAAGAGTGGGAGTGAGTTCATTTTTATGATTGATTGATATGAATTTTTAACATTATTTTTATCTTAGTTTGTAATAATATGTATTACCCATCCAATTATCAGAAGAATGAAAGCATTGTCATGATAAGAAGGTCTACTTATCATTAGGGGATAAAAGGCCATTACAGAAAGAGAAGAACTGTATTATGCCTGAAACTATTTATTTCCTAGTTTTTTTTTATTTTTAGGAGGATGAAATCTTCTTTTAAAATTCAAATTATACTATGTTAGGATTTGAATTTCAATTTTTTCATGTGTTGGCAATGACATCACTGATTTTCAAAATCATAATCAGAAGGACTGCATAGATTTTCCTCCCACCCTCCCCACCCCCAAAAAAGGTGCCTTGGAAAAGTAGGAGCACCTAGTTGGCTTTGGCTGGTCTTAAGAGTTAAGCAAGATGAGTTCTGATTAGAACTTGGATGAGAGACCCCTTGAAAGTCCAGGACTGGATTTTAGATTGGGAACTTGAAACAACATCTCAGAAAAAGGGCAATGGCAAATCACTTTCATAAAACTACTTAGACACATCCAGCAGGAATCAAGATTGACTTGAAGCAATTTTACCTCAGTGTTCTGACCCCCATCATTCCACACCCAAGCACAGTCCGAGCCAAAGATAAGTTACGGCATTTAATTAACAGACAGACAGGTCCTTGGCAGCAAACTGGCACAGACAAGCTTGGGCAGCAATCCAACACAGATAAGGCTTGGCAGCAATCCTGCCTGACAAGCTCATAACAATCTTCTCCGACATTAATTCCTGTGTTGACTTCTGCAAGAGGGGCATGTGCACAAGCAGTCTTTTTATAGTCTGGAGAGGAGCCTAATGACCACCAGCTGAGTGCAATTGCCTCCTGTAACTGCGCAACTGTTTCTGACGCCTATTAGCTCTTCGGTGCCGTGCATCCAGGAACAACTCACTGCTGACATCCGGCTCACTCTCCCTTGTCTCCTCCCCACTGGTCCAAGGCTCAGGTGCCTTCCGGTGGCCAACCAGCCTCTCTGCGCCCTGCTCAGAGTCGGAACCCTGTCCAGGGTCCTCCACATCCTCCAGAGCTGACTCATAGGGCCCCTCACTGTCGGAGTCTGGTGGCAGCTCCAACGGCTCCTGCTGGGCCACAACACCTCAGTATTATGCAAGCAAATCTACAATCATAATTTTCCTTCCTCCCCACCACAATTCCACTCCATAGGTGTGTCACAAGCACACTATGAAATTATCCCCAACTTTCTGGAATAGATTTGGGAGAGAAATAGCAGGCCCCCAAGGAAGGGGTGTGATCTGCTTTTGTGGAGCTTCTCCCAATTAAGTGAAACAGTTAATAGACACTCAAGAATATGAGAAGTTCCAGTTAATAGATTTATTGTAGTAGTACCAGGGTCTGAATCAGGGGTGGGTTCTGGCCTGCTTTACTGCCAGTTTGCTCAGGCGGACACGCTGATGTGCACTGCACACGCATGCACAGTTCAATTAAAATTGTTCTGCACATGCACAAAACTCAAAAATAAGATGGTGATGATAGAGACAGGGAAACCGGTTTGGCAGTATGGCAGGTCTGGGTCTCTGCCGGTTCCAGGGACCCAGGCTGCCATACTGGGCCAAACCAGTAGGAACCCACCTCTGGTCTGAAGGAAGAACAGGAGAGGATGTAGAAAGTAAAGGCCAAAGTGGACCCAGTGGTGGTAAGAATATTCAGGGTTCTGACTCCTAAGCTGAGAGAGTGGCTCCAACAGATCCCAGAACTTTCAACTTTCAACTTTAATAAAATTTGTATGCCACCCACTCCCATAGGGACTCTGGGCGGCTCACAGCAAGAAAGAAAAGCATTTAAAAGATTAAGAAAAGATACAATATTAAAAATCAATACACCATCCATTCAATCAAGTGGGGCTGGAAATTAATCAACAGCCCCAGGCCTGCCGGAACAGCCAGGTCTTGATCGCTTTACGGAAGGCTGGGAGAGTGGTAAGGGTCCGGATCTCTGCGGGTAGATCATTCCACAGGGCTGGTGCAGCTACAGAGAAGGCCCTTCCCCGGGGGGTCGCCAGCCAGCATTGTCCGGTCAACAGCACACGGAGGAGGCCCAACCTGTGCAATCTTATTGGTCGTTGGGAGGTGAATGGCAGAAGGCGGTCTCTCAGGTAGCCAGGTCCAATACCATGTAGGCCTTTAAAAGTAACGACTAGCACCTTGAGGCGCGTCCGGAGACCAATGGGGAGCCAGTGCAGCTCGCGGAGGATAGGTGTAACATGGGTGTATCTAGGTACACCCATTATCACTCGCGCAGCTGCATTCTGGACCAACTGTAGTCTTCGAACACTCTTCAGGGGCAGCCCCATGTAGAGCGCGTTACAGTAATCCAGTCTTGAGGTGACGAGGGCATGAGTGACCATTCCAAGTGCCTCCCAGTCCAGGTAGAGCCGCAACTGGTGCACCAGAGCTCTCTGTCCAGAAGACTGCAGTGCTAGGAACAGCTAAGATCCTGCTCAGAACCCTCGAAATCTCAGGCTTCTGAAAGAAGAAAGACCCAAGTTGGAAGAAGACACAGACCACCCATAAGGGTGAGAAGAGAATTTTATATCTATATTTTGATATATTCTATATAGCAAACAAAATAAAAAGACAGAAAGTGAGAAAAAATTAGAATTTTTTGAAAAAAAAAATATTCTGACCGAATTTGGCTCTCCTCAGCTCCTATTCACTCTAATGTATGCTCAGAAAAGTTCGCATGTGACGGAAATTGTGCTATTGTACAGGAAATTGCTCAACTGTTTCCCATTAAACTGTTTCTGTAGCTTATAAATTTGCACAACTTCCTCCTTGTGGTCTTTTAAGATTAGCAAAGTCTGCTTTATATTAGGGGGTATATTAAATTTTTTCAGCTCAACTGCATTAAATAAAATATACTGGTGACAGGCAGGAGGGAATGAAGCTTATATAGCCAACATATGTCTGAAGTACTAGGGGGAAAGTACATTATTAAAACAGCCTCACCAAACTGTGGAGAAATACTAGGTAGGAGATGCTGAAATAGTCTTAATAGTTGAAACTATATTATACAGCATAAAGTACTAATGAATTCTCTGCACAGGCCCACATTGAAGAAGTCTATAGGCTAAGAGGTGGGTAAAATGAATGTGTCCATCATCTGATTCAACATGAGATGGTTACACTCTAGAGCGCTATCTGTATGTATGTCTGATTTTATTGATAACTGTTCTGACCCGCCACGCCTCCATACACTGAGGCACTCCTACCCAAAGATTACTGCTAGACAATTTATTCACAATAAATTAACACACTGACAAGACTTTAGCAGCAATCCAGACTTGCAAGATAAGAAATACCCACGAGAGCTTCTCCAGCGTTGGTATATAAATTGAATCCTGCAAACAGCCTCCTCCCAAAGTCTCTCCTTATATACTCTCTTGGGAGGAGCCTAATTACAACCACCTGGGTCAAATTATCTTCTGTATCTGCGTAGTTGCTCTCGGCATTTATCTGCCCGCCTTTGCCTAGCGTCCGGGACCAACTCCTTTATCTCCTCTCCACTGCTCCAAGGCCTGACATCATGGGCTTTCACTGCTTCTCCATGCCTCAGGTACCTCCTGGTGGCCAACCAGCCTCTCTGGTCCCTGCTCAGAGTCGGAACCCTGTCCCTGCTCAGAGTCGGAACCCTGTCCAGGGTCCTCCACATCTTCCAGAACCGACTTATAGGGCCCGCCGCTATCGGAGTCTGTTTGCAGCTCCAACGGCTCCTGCTAGGCCACAACAGATAACTATAGAGGATACAGAAACCCAGCAGCATGGTGTTCCATAGCAATGCTGTAGAGAAACACAGTGGGTCATAATCAGGAAGAGGATATAAATTCAACTGCATTATACTTTAATATTACCTAAGTGAGTTTGCAATTCTCAAAGAGATAAATGAAGCAACACTCCAATATCTATCACATTTATTATTTTACTCCTCCCTAAATTTTCTGATGCAATTCTCAGATTAAAGCACACACTTACAAAATCCACCTATTGGAGAAATTTCAAATAAAAAGTGCGCACATTAGGGAAATGGCTTTTGAAAATGGTTACATTTTGGGTTAAATGCTTATGGATGTATATGAATATGTAATAAGGATACACAAGCAAATGTACAGTATGTCAGTTTTCTTTTGCTGGTTTTATTTTTCTTTTATTTTCTTTTTTCTTTTATTTTTCTTGAAGAGCCGAGGTGGCACAGTGGTTAGAGTGCAGTACTGCAGGCCACTTCATCTGACTGTTATCTGCAGTTCAGCGGTTCTAATCTCACCGGCTCAAGGTTGACTCAGCCTTCCATCCTTCCGAGGTGGGTGAAATGAGGACCCAGACTGTGGGGGCGATATGCTGACTCTGTAAACCGCTTAGAAACGCTGAAAGCCCTATGAAGCGGTATATAAGTCTAACTGCTATTGCTAACTGCTATTTATGGTGTTTGCAAATGAAACAGACAGAAATACATATAATTCCTGGTTGCAGCCTTATAATTTTTACAACAATGAAAAGAAAATTTTTATCTCGTATTTCTGTACCCCAAAATTGGGACAATAATATGATATCTTTTCTGCTTTAAATCCATCTTTTTATTCCAAAATTGTTCTACTGTCTGATTGTGGAAAGTTTGTACATACAAAATATCCCAGAAAATGAGGAACTGGATCCAGCCTCTTTCTTGAGGTTCTTTTTAAGTCATAAAATAATAAACAGACATTGACATTTCTATTTTTGACTTGAGAGGAACCATTGGCGTATGAAAGTGGTTTTTAATTAATTAGAACAATAGCTCATCCATCCCAAAATTCTCTCGGTTTTGAGAGACCACAGCCCTTCAAAGGTTTTGGAAGTTCTCATTCAGCAGAGAAAGGCAACCTAGGAGCTCCTCCATACAGAGGTTTCTTTAGGCAAATGTTTCTGGCAAAAGAGATGAGCAAAGACCCATCTGAGAGATGTCAGTACTGCTGATGTAAGTGTTTTAACATGACTTGAGAATCTGACAGATAGGAAATGCATTGGCAGGGCAATGTTCTGACAGACGTTCAGTATCAGGAGCACTTGTCTATATTCACAAATTCCTCTCTGACTTCTATGTTACTTGGAAAGGAATAATAGGAGATCTGGCAATATTTTCCAGATATTCCTTCCAAAACTGGGAGCGCAGATTGCCCAAAATCCAAAATTGTTTGGAGAATCAGTGAAGATATAGGTTATGTTTCTTTAGACCTTTAATGAATGCACAAAAGTCAAAGAAATGGAGCCAAGAAAAGCAAGGTCGTTTCATGTGTGTGTATCAGTGGTGGGTTTCAAAAATTGTTCGAACCTACTCTGTGGGTGTGGCCTCCTTTGTGGGAGTGTTTTGCCACCCATGTGACCGGATGGGAGTGGCTTGCCGCCCAAGTGACCGGATATGAAGATGCTGATGACACTTGTCAGAATCACCTTAAATTACCTCACACACAGCACTGGCATGCATAAGAATAAGATGTAAACTTGTTTTTTAAAAGGCATCTTTGGTTTGCGTTAAAACAACTTCAACACACGCAATGTTCTCATTGCACCACAAACGCAGTAGTCATCCTTACCTTTCACAGAGGCACTGAGTTTTATAAATATGAGCATGATAGTGTAGAATAATCATATCCAAGGATCAGTGGTGGGTTTCAAAAAAATTGGAACCTCTTCTGTAGGTGTGGCCTGCTTTCCGGGTCCACTGGTGGAACCTCTTCTAACCGGTTCAGTAGATTTGACGAACCGGTTCTACCGAATAGGTGCGAACTGGTAGGAACCCACCTCTGGTGTGTATAGATACACACACACACACACACACACACACATCCAAACCCAAATGCAACATTGAAAGTAGAGGTAGGAAAAAAAATACCTGCTATCCCTGTTAAATATTAGCTTTGTATCCTGAAGCCTAACACCAAATATTTGCCCTTGGGCAATAATGATTTTGTAATGATTTTGAGGTTGAGGGTTCTGAAATCTTACTATTTTCTAGTCATGAATGGATTGAGCAAAAATCATTCAAATGGGAGAAAATGCAGACATGTAGCTATCTTTTATACATTGAGACCTGCAAATATGTATTTTTCCTGTAATAGGCTAATGTATTAAAAGTCAATGTGTTACATTTTATTTTTTAAAAATAATGGAGCTGTAACTGTGCTTCACAATGAGTAAGTGTGTTAATTATGAGACAAATAAGTCAGACAATGTTTCCTGCTCAGTTTCCTTTGAATTTCAATGAACACAATTTTACTTTAAAATTAAGGAACTTTTTATGTATCTGGCAATGAATAAATGAACTAATTAGAGATAATAAATATATTTTATTGAAATCCAAATGATTACACTTGTCATTGGCCCATGGTGGTGGATTGTATGTCTTTGAGTTATGCCCCTCTTTGTAAATTAATTATACATTTTTTCTTATTACTACCTTAAATATCCAGTTTTTGTGAACATTTGTGAATTGAAACTCATACATAAATTATTGAATCTGTCTATAAAAGGTAAAGGATTATCTGTGCAGTCATGTCCAACTCTAGGGGCAGGTGCTCATCTCCATTTCTTGACCAAAGGAGCCAACATTCTCCAAAGATATTTTCTATGGTCATGTGGCCAGCATGGCTATACATCAAAGGTACATTTAACACTGTTACCTTCCTGTTCTGACCCCCTCCTCCGTCCAGTAACAAAAGCTGAGACACGCTTAAATGGAATGTCCTTTAATAACAAGACCAGAATCTCAGTGGCTGAAAGCCAAGTAAACAAACAGATAAGGACCTTGGCAGCAAGTCCAACAAACCTTGGCAGCAATCCAGCCTGCCAAGTTAGTTTCTCTTTAGTCAAAGCGTTGACTTCTGCAAGAAGGCCGTGGTACAAGCAGTCTTTTTTATAGTCTGGAGAGGAGCCTAATGACCATCAGCTGAGCATAATTACCTCCTGTAATTATGTAGTTGTTCTTTACGCCGAGTAGCTCTTCGACGGCGTGCATCCCGGAACAACTCACTGTTGGTTTCTGGATCACTATCCCTTGTCTCCTCCCCACTGATCCAAGGCTCAGGTGCCACCTAGTGGCCAACCAGTCTCTCTGCGCCCTGCTTGGAGTCGGAACCCTGTCCAGGATCCTCCACATCCTCCAGGGCCGACTCATAGGACCCCTCGCTGTCAGAGTCTGGTGGCAACTCCAACGGCTCCTGCTGGGCCACAATACCTTCCCAACAAAGTGTTACCTATTAATCTACATCACATTTTGCATGCTTTTGAACTGCTAGGAAGGCAGGAGCTGAGGCAAGAACAGGAGCTCACCCTGTTGTGTGGCCGTTGGGTCTTGAACAAGCTCACTGTCTTTAACCACTGAATCATTGTGCCCCATTTAGAATCTGTCTATATGTTGTGTTCATTGGTGTATTTGATAACATTTAAGGTATCTTTTAAGTTTTCAAAACAACATGGAATTATAAGACAAAGGTGAATCTATTTAGATTTCATGCTATAAAATGAAACAAGAATGAGAATGAATGGGACCATTCTGCAAATCAGTAAAACTGTTAATTTCCACAGAATGCCCCTTTTACCAACTGTGCCTTGAAACATAGCATTCAATAAAACCACCATAGATATTTTGCTCTTTTGTGCTTTATTTTCCCAGTTGTCCCAAAAACGTGTATGGTATGGTATGGTATTTTATTATTTGTATGCCACCCTTCTCCGGGAGGACTCAGGGCGGCGAACAATTCAAAGGAGAAAAAAAGGGGGAACATAAAAGACAAAATACACATAATAAAAGTAGGCAACAGTCGCACAACCATACATGTCGAGAGGGGAGGGAACTCATCACCCCCAGGCCTGCCGACAAAGCCAGGTTTTGATGGCTTTTCAGAAGGCCTGGAGGGAGGTGAGGGTCCGAATCCCTGCGGGGAGTTCATTCCAGAGGGCCGGAGCTGCCACAGAGAAGGCCCTCCCCCGGGTAATAGCCAGGTGGCATTGGCTGGTAGATGGCACCCGGAGGAGACCAACCCTGTGAGATCTAATGGGTCTGTGGGAGGTAATTGGCAGTGTATGAAGCTGTCTCTTTTGGACTATCCTACCATTTGGCAAAGTGACACACCTGTTTCTGTGGATCAAAAGCATGCTACTCAGAGGTGGTATTCAGCCAGTTCTGACCATTTCTAGCAAACCAGTGGCATAAATTTTGAGTAGTTCGGAGAACCGGCAAATACCATCTCTGGCTGGATCTGCCCCCATCTATTCTCTGCCTCCTGAATCCCAGTTGATCGGCTGGGTCTTCTTCTGTTGCCCTGCACAGCAGAACAGAGCTGGTAAGCTGGTTAGTGGGATGGGAAGGGAATGGGTGATTTTGCAGTATCCTTCCCCTGGAGTGGGAAGGGAATGGGGATTTTACAGTATCCTTCTCCTGCCAGGCCCACCAAGCCATGTCCACCAAGCCAACCACACCTACCACGCCACGCCCACTGAACCAGTAGTAAAAAAAAATTGAATCCCACCATGCAAGCTACTTATATCAGCAACATCATCATCAGAAATGATATTTTAGAATTTTTTGCTTTAAAAAGGATAAGGATAATAATGATTTTATGTACATTTAATAGAGGTCTGGTGATATAATGTATAATGTTAAGAACGTATTATAATGATATTTCGCTGCCGATAAACAATTTTAATAAGGGAATAATTGAAAACTGGTATATATATGCAGTGACGTTTTGTTGAAAAATGAAGGAATAAGATCTCTGTTTGAAGGTATGAAGTACAAGGATAATAATGAACATAAGTATATTTTCTGGGAAAAAATAATACTAATGGTAACTGAATATATATAGTAGAATGAAAATGAGGTTTTTAGTTATACTAGATGAAAAGTTTGAGATGGTAAATATTATTTGAGGATGTGGATGTTAAAACACTTGTAACCAAACGACATGCTGTATGTGATGATGGGTTTTTTTTATTTATTTTATTTCTATTTTATTGTTGCTTCTATTAAATATATAACAGAGAGATATGGGGCATGTGTGGGGGGGAAATGTAGTTGGGATGGATTGCTACAGGTAGGGGAATAAGAAACGATACTAAATTATAATCTATTAAATGAAACAATAAATGGAAGGGTAAAGGGGAGGAAGGGGAAGGAGAGAAGGGAAAGGAGAGGAGGAAGGAAGGAAGGAAGGAAGGAAGGAAGGAAGGAAGGAAGGAAGGAAGGAAGGAAGGAAGGAGAGAAGAAAGAGAAGAAAGGGGGTAGGAAGGAGGGAGGGAAGGAGGGAGGGAAGGAGAGAAGAAAGGAGGGAAGGAAGGAGGGCAGGAAGGAGAGAAGAAAGGGGGGAAGGAAGGAGGAAAGGAAGGGGGAAAGGAAGGAGAGAAGGAGAAAAGAAAGGAGGGAAGGAAGGAGGGAAGGAAGGAGGGAAGGAGAGAAGGAGGGAAGGGGAAGGAGGGAGGGAAGGAAGGGGAGTAGGAGAGAAGAAACGAGGGAAGGAAAGAGGGAGGGAGGGAAGAAAAAGTAGGACCGTTGTAAGATAAGATGGATCTATGGGATGATAAAAAAGCAATCTTCAAGTATATTGTCAACAGTAGGGAAAAATTGTTATAAATATATATTATTAATAACAGTTATGAGATCATATAATTGTGAATGTATATATGAAATGGATAAAATAAAATTTAAAAAAAAGAAGCGATACTAAATTATAATCTATTAAATGAAACAATAAATGGATAAGAATGATAAATGTTTAAACACCTGTAACCAAACGACATATGTGATGATGGGCTTTTTTTTTCTTTTGTGTGTTTTTTTTCTTTTCTTTTTTCTTTTTTCTTTTTTTTCTATTGTTGTGTGTATATGTTGTCTATGTAACAAAAATAAAAAAATTATAAAAAAAGCAACACATCATCATCAGAAATGAACAGAGATGGATTTTTTTTTCTCAGAGTTGACAAAGTAATTTCAATTCCTTCAGGATTGGAAAGGTACTGACTTCGATGGAATAAATAGCAAACTGAAGACAGTGAATAGACAGTGCTTTGTAATTCACTTCCAGACAAGAAGAAGGTTTGAGATCACCCACAAATGCTCCTTATAGTTGCTTCCCACAAGACAATGTTTTCCCAGGGTGGTTACTCTGGGAAATTCCAGAAGAGCCATTTAACACAAACAATGATCAATGCTTTCACATAACATACCACTTTGCATGCCACCTTTTCTAATCACTTTTGAAATTTCTTGGTAACTGCTTTTCAGCTATTATAGACCTTTCAATCTACAGATTTTATGGCACTAAATTTAAAATAAATATCAAAAGGGTAATTATAACTTTTTTGGGGGAAAGCTACATATGGACTAAAGGTCCAGATAGATTGGAAATTAGACTTTGGGGTTAATTATATGGTTTCCATGGGAAAATGCTTTTGTTTTGAATTTTCTTTTAACAAATGATAGGATGAGACTTTAAAGGTTGGACACTAGAGGAAACCAGATGGAGTTAAAGATTAGAATTAAAATAGAACACTTACATTTGACCCACTAAAACAGAACGGATTAGTAATATTTTAACATTGGACACATTGAAGGATGTTTTAAACAATGGACCCAACAGATACATTTAAGAGTGTCTGCCTCTATAGATAGATTAGGTTTAAAAAAAGGAGAACAAGTTTTACTTGACAAGATTGAGACTGATCAGAAAGTGGTTTTATAAAATAAATGGCAGCCTACAAGAATGAAATGAAAGGAGATGCTACATTGAACATATAAAAGGAATTGGCTGCTGCCTTAATAATTAAAAGGGATATACAAACAATAAACCAAGAGACTGACCTGAATAATTTTCTTATTTTGGATTTCCAAAAGAGGCTTGTTATAGCTTTGAATAATTTTTTTGTGAAAAGAGACAAAGAAAAAAAAATACAACAAAGTTCATATAATTTAAAGTGCTAGGACCTTATTTGAAGGGGGAAAAGATCAAGATTGATAAAAGTAAAGGGAAGGAATATAAAGTTGATCCATATTATCAAGAGTTATTAAACTTTTAATGGAAATTTGCTGATCAGGATTGAAACAAAAAGGATTTAAGGATTTGTTTATAGATACGAGGTGGGATATAAGTAGAGATCATTTATTATATTTTAAGAAAAGGTGATAAGTTACTAAAATTGTACTTGTAATAAAGGGGAAACAATTTATTTATATATTTTTATTTGCTATTATGTCTTTTCTATTTTTCTATTATTTCTATTTCCTACACTTTCTTCTTTTAGTTTTTTTATCTTTGAAATTATATTTTTAATGAAACTATTTTTGAAAAACATTTTTTTTAAAAATGATTGGAAGGGTAGCATTTGTAACTCCTCCTCAGGATAATCTCAAATCAATCTAGTAATATTTAGACATCCAAGTATTGTTCTTTAGCTCTTCTGCACTTTGAAAGCTATAATTATATCTCAGAAGTCCATACACTTGTTATCATAGTTCTTTCTGATCTGTTTCCTTCCTATCTCATAGTAGAGTTATAACCTCCTTCACGTTGAGGTTGACATCTGGTGAAATTATGTACCAGCAGGCCAATCTCCCATTCAGGTATCATCAGGCCAACCAAAAGCTCACCAAGTTCAGAGTATCAAGAACCACAGGTGTCAAACTCACCGTGTCCTGCTGCTGTCACATGAGATTTCATGACATTTTCCCCTTTTGTGGAGGTGGGGTAGGCGTGGCCTGCATGTGATGCATCTGGCCCGCAGGCCCCAGTTTGACATCCCTGCAATAGACTAACCTTGCTTAATATTTGAACCCAAACAATGTTGGCAAGTATTACATCTAGTAAAATTGCTTTCATAATTCTATATAGATTTTAAAGATCTGTTTTCCAGCTGATTGCTTTTTGTTTTTCATTACCTTGCCTATGAAGAGATATTAATTCTGGACAGATGCAGTCATGTATCTTCAGTGTTGGCCCTTAGTCATATAATGCAAACGTCAAGATCCTTTTACAATTTTCCTACTGACCCTTCCCTATTGCCATGATTAAAAAAAAGAGATTCAGCACCCTGTGAGTATGGCATATCGCTACATGTGGTACTTCATCAATGGCCTTCTTATTCATGACAGATAATGAAGTCATTAACAGCATGTTGCTGCCATTCCACTTTATATCTATCCTGCTGGCCTGAGCTGAATGCCATTCTCTATGAAAGCTCTTCTCTCCAGCTCTGGCTTCTGTTTATGGTTCTATGCTATCCTTCATATCCTGAAAGAAGGACACAGCAGGCATGTTCTAGAAATCATTATATTCCTAAATAGGCACTATACACATGTGTGCAGGGACATGGTGGCTCAGTGGCTAAGACACCAAGCTTGTCGATCAGAATGATCGGCAGTTCAGCGGTTTGAATTCCTAGCGCCATGTAACTGAGTGAGCTCTTGCTACTTGTCCCAGCTTCTGCCAACTTAGCAGTTCGAAAGCATGTAAAAATGCAAGTAGAAAAATAGGGACCACCTTTGGTGAGAAGGTAACAGTGTTCCATGCGCCTTCAGCATTTAGTCATACCAGCCACATGACCATGGAGATGTCTTGGGACAGCACTGGCTCTTATACATGTGTGCATCTTTTCTCTACACTCCACTAGTGCTCTATGGCTAAAAAGTAATACAAAATAAACATTTTGATGGAATTTGGCTCTGGTTCACTTGCTCTTATCTTTTGACTTCTTCACAATTAAATGTCCACACAGTTACTACCCAGTGCTTAAGGAATTGTTTCCAAAAGAGAAGGACCATTTTATGGTGTGGCTAGTAAGATGTAAAGTTTATTCTATTCATGTAGGAAGTCCCAAGTTCCAGGCTAGATAGCCCCTGGATGTGAAAGACTGTCTGACAACATGTTAGGTTTACAGAATAGAGAATAGAGAGTTATAAGGGACATTGGATGTCTTCCAGAGGTGGGTTCATACCAGTTTGCACCTATTCGGTAGAACCGGTTCGTCAAATCTACCGAACCGGTTAGAAGAGGTTCCACCAGTGGACCCGGAAAGCAGGCCACACCTACAGAAGAGGTTCCAAAGAATTTTGAAACCCACCACTGGCAAGGATCTTGTAACCTGACAGCTTTAAGACTTGCATGCTTCAATGCCAGAGTTTCTGAATAACTACTTGGACCGACCTAAGTACTAATTCATAATTTCATATCCGGTCACATGGGCGGCAAGCCACTCCCACAAAGGAGTCCACACCAACAGAGTAGGTTCCAACAATTTTTGAAACCCACCACTGAGGTCTTCTAATACAATTCCCGGCCAAACAGAAGACCCTATAACACTCTCTAAAAATGGCTGTCCAATCTCCATTTAAAACCTCCAGTGATGGAGCACTCACAACTTTGGGAGGCAAGCTGTCCCACTGATTAACTGTTCTCACTGTCAGGAAATTTCTTCTTAGTTCTAGGTTGGATTTCTCTTTGATAAGTTTCCCTCTGTTACTTCTTGTCTTGCGCTTAGGTGCTTTGGAGTATACATTGTATCCCTCACCTTTGGGTAGATTTAGGTAGATTTATTCAATATTAATGAAGAGAATCATAAAACTGAGAATCTGATTTTTACATTAACCCATTTTTTTATTCAATAAGGAAATATCTTTATTCATTAACCCATATGTTAATAAAACTGTTCTCCAATTTTATGGTATATAATTTCTGCCTATGATTATGCACTTCTGTTGAAAAAAGGAAAACTGGCAGCTTGATCAGCACAATACAAAGAGGTTACAGATGGAACTGAGCAGAGATGGCGCAGTGGTTAAATGCAGCACTGCAGGCTGCTTCAGCTGACTGCAGTTCTGCAGTTCGGCTGTTCAAATCTCACCGGCTCAGGGTTGACTCAGCCTTCCATCCTTCCGAGGCGGGTAAAATGAGGACTCGGATTGTTGTTGGGAGCAATATGCTGACTCTAAACTGCTTAGAGAGGGCTGAAAGCCCTATGAAGCGGTATATAAGTCTAACTGCTATTGCTATAAGAAGCATCCTTTAAAACGAACTGCCCAGTGTTCGCTTATGTTTATTTCCAGGAAATATTACTGTCATTTTGAAGGGATTTATTTGTGAATTTGGAGTTACCTTGCACAGACTGTGGTGAAATATTATGAATAGATACTAATTTTGAATTAAAACCTGAATCTAAGAAAACTCTGCATATATCATATTCAATGTGAATGTCAGAACACTGCTATATAAACATGCTATAAACATAAGTTAATCCTTATCTCTTCCTATTGTGAAACAAATATGTCCTTATGATGTTGCCTTTCCATCATCCCTAGTCCACTGAAGTCATCTTTAATTTATACAGTAGTATTTTCCCTCTTTTTCTGACACTCATTGACATGATTGGCTTCATCAATGGTGTGGTTGCTGATTAAATCAATAGCTGGAACAGCCCAGCTCCCATTTGCCACTTTAGTCTAGCTCTTCAATTGTTTCGGATCTGCCCTTCAGGATCCTTTGGCATATGATGCAGGAGAAACCAAACACCTGGCCTCTGCAGAAGCTTCCACCTGCAAAAGGGATGTTTCCCAAGTGTTTATCTGGTTTTGTGGGCTCCTTGTAAACATGGATTTAATGCTGCACAGAAGGTTGATTTAATATGAGAAGGAGAACCATGTTCATCCAGCTGTGTGTTGTTCATTCTACCACCATGGGGAGCATTACAGTTTTCTGTTGTTTCTGCCAATAAGAGTCTTCATGTGACCATTTTTTTTAATATGACTTAGAATGGCAGGGCATACAGTTCTATTTCACCAACCCCATTCTGACTCTATGGCTGTTCGTGTACTTCCAGATCAATGGTGGTTTCAAAAAAAATTTGAATCTACTCTGTGGGTGTGGCCTCCTTTGTGGGAGTAGCTTGCCGGCCATGTGACCTGGTGGGAGTGGCTTGCTGGCCATGTGTTTGTTTTCTTTCTTTCTTTCTTTCTTTCTTTCTTTCTTTCTTTCTTTCTTTCTTTCTTTCTTTCTTTCTTTCTCTCTCTCTCTCTCTCTCTCTCTCTCTTTCTCTCTCTCTCTCTCTCTCTTTCCATCCTTTTGTCTCTCTGTCCCTTTTTCCCCATCTCTCTGTCCCCATCTCTCTCTTACTTTTTCTTTCTTTTTTCTTTTTTTTATTTATTTCTTTCTTCGTTTCTTTCTCTTTCTCTCTCTCTGTGAATCTGTCTGTCTGTGTGTCTTTTGTGTGTGTGTGTGTGTGTGTGTGTGTGTGTGTGTGTGTGTGTGTGTGTGTGTCTGTCAGTGGTGGGTTTCAAAAATTTTGGAACCTGCTTTCCCGGTCCACTGGTGGAACCTCTTCTAACCGGTTCGGTAGATTTGACGAACCGGTTCTACTCAACTGATGCAAACTGGGAGGAACCCACCTCTGTTCCAGATGCTTCTGGTTATGAGAGAGGACTTCGACTTGCTGCCAGCACTGGACAAAGGTGTACCTCTCACTCTTATTCATTCCTCTATCATTCATCCAATACTATTCCTCATGGCTGTGACTTATCAATCATACTCTTTGCAGACACTAGTTTGGTGCCTAGTTTAGTGGAACATTAGAGCCATGTTCAGAAATAACATGACAAGCTGCAAACATGGGACACTTGACAGGAATTAAACACACTGTTGCGATCACCCACTACATTGTACAACCCCATTCCACCCCATGTTAGGGAGAATGATTGGTGGTTGCTTTCCAGATAGTAGATGACACTTAATAGGAGGGAAAATGAAGCTTGAGGTACCACCAATCATGTCCTTGACTCGTCCCACATTAAATCAATAAAGACACCACTTGTCACCAATGTCATTTTCTGATAAATGGCAATAAGGAGAGTGAACGTTACATTCATATTCTTTTCTGCTAGTTTAAGAATGGGTGGATGCTACTATGAGTTGTATTTGGCTATTCTCTCTTTATTACTCTCTCTCTCTCTTCCTGTAGTCAGAGCTGGGGAAATCATCCTGCTCAAAAGATGTGCAGCAGAAATATCTTCTCTTCATGTTTCATGTAGCTTTGTTAACTACTCAAATTATATCCCACTTGGAATAAATTGATGCTATGTATGGGTGCATGCTGCTTTCCCAAAACATTTTCCCACAGAAAATCTAGCTTGTAGGCAAATTGTATTGCTTGCAGATTTTCCAATGAACCATTACTGTGATTTTGTCGTGCTTTTGTGGGTAGTCAGTTGGTATGATTTTCTCACAGCTGCAAATTAGGTGGTCCACTGTTTCTTCAGCTTCTTTACAGAGATCGTATTTGCTATCTGTTTCTCTCTTCTCAGTTTTGGCTTTGAATATGCATTTATTCTTAAGGCATGGTCTTGTGCAGGCAGAATTAGCCCCACCATTTCTTTCTTCAATTTTCCGGTTCCACCACAAAACCGCGGTAGACTAAAGCGCGTGTGACTAAAGCGCGGTGACAAAACCGCAGCGTCAAAACCGCGCGACAACAGCGCGCCGACAAAAGCGCGCCGACAGAAGCGCGCTGTAACATAACACTAAAAATAACCCTAACCCTAACCCTAAACCTAACGCTAAACCTATCCTAAACCTAACCCTAAACCTAACCCTAAACCTAACCCTAAACCTAACCCTAAACCTAACCCTAACCCTTACCTTAAGTTAAATCGCACTTCTGTCGGTGCGCTGTTGTGGGCACGCTGTTGTCGGCGCGCTTTTGACGTTCGCGGTTATGTCGTGCCACGCAATTTTCCTGCTCTTAGCAATTGTAAGGTCTTGTTATTATCTGCTTTGCCTGACAGTATTTTTTTCCCCACTTTGGTCTCTGCCATTATTATTTTGGCTTTGATGTCTTCTTTACAGAGCTAAGGAGGGGAAGATAGAAATTCAACTTTTAGGCCTATAGAGTGATGCAGATGAGATTTGCTTTGTCAAAGTGCCTAAAGAAAACAACACAGATGTTCTACTTCTCTTAGACATGCTTGCAGCATTGCAACCTACATAGAAAAAGGGTGTGGCTTGTGTTGTGATACTCCAACCCAGTTACAACACTTAACGTCCTGTAGTCTCCCCTCCCCCCAAGTTGCTGCTACAGGCATTTCACACCAATTTTGTCTTCTTTTCCTGTGCTGGGTAAAAGAATTTTAGGTTGGCAAAATTTGGAATCTTTGTAGTTACTTATTTATTAAATTCAGATGACCACCCATCTCCAATGCATGACTTGACCAGCCAAACTGAAGAACTTTAGCACATCTTTAGTGGTGTGTAGTATCGCTATCTCTCACAGTCCTGCGTAGATGGTTAACCCGGGATGTACTTCACCGAGCACTACCGAAGGTGGCTTCACTTCTATCAGTTTCCTCCCACGCTGTGGATTCCATAACAAAAACATGGCCAGGACTCCAAGCCAAGTGAGGTGAAGCAGCATAGACATTTCGCTTTTTTAGAAAAATATCTATTTACACAATTTGTGCAGCTGCTGACTTCAGATATGTGACTCTGAGTGACATATCACAATACTTAAAAACAAGAAGAAGAATATAAAAGTACATATGAATAAAAAACAGATACAGCAACATGAAAAAACCACTACTGAAACTTAATTCAACATAAATATAATAATATAGTCAGTTATGAATATCACAATACATCCCATTCAGCATAGCCATTGCCAAAGCCCACCACCACTGCTAAAGAGACCCTCAAGCATGGCATCCAATAGCATGAGACATAAATGAGAGATAAAACATATTTTAGGTCCACAAAAGACATATAAGATTTGGAAGAGGCTCATACAGGCACTTCCCTGATTTCTCTGGAAAATAAGAAGAGATAGGAGATGTAGCACAGGTTCACAAAGGTTGCTATTTGTTATTACAAATAGCCAATGTCAATGAAAATAGTTTTAGCCTTCTTGTGGAGTTGAAGTCCTCATCTGGTCTATTTACTGGAGCTGACATGATTATTGAACTGTTTGGTGCTGACTCAATGTGAGGATTTATGAATAAGAGGATGTTTAGATAAGAAATATAATGGGCTTTATAAGTCAAGAGTTAAACTGTTTCCCACAATTCACAACTTTTTGGCTCCATTAAAATAAGAAGTAGACAATTCTAGACTTCTGGGTATGTATGCATATATATTACTTACGTATGTGAATTTACCTCAACTTCTCTGTCTCTCCATATTATTCCATCTTCTAACATTCTATTTGTTGCAGTCTTACGCCATCAAATTCTGTCAGGTTTTTTTTTTACTCTTACCAATCAAAATTCGACACATATCCAGAGAGGGGGAGAGAGATGGAGGGCTACTGAAAATTTAATGCAAGCACTGATAGTAAGTAGCAAGCAAGGATGCATGAAGAGTGTCTCCTTAATGCCATGAAGGAAGTGCATTCTGCTATAAACACTTCAATTAACACCACTAGGTTAAGGAAAGTGGCATCCACACCTACAATGTGTGTTCGGAGAAGCTGCTTTCGTTGTTCATCATGTGATATTAATTAATCGGTTAATAGTTAACAGTGAACAGTTCAAAGAACAGGTCAGTGAGAACTTGGTCTAAGGGGAATGCCCTGGTGAAGTCCTGTATGACCTTAGCAGGTTTCTTCAAAAGAGATCTTTCATCAAAAGAATTTGGGTTTTAAAATCCCACATGTATTTAAAATAAGCAAAAGAGAGTGATTTGCATATGAAAAAAAGATGTGTGGGTAATGTATGTTAGCAGTAGGCATCTATTGTTATTAGAGATATGAATGTAAATGGGGATATTTAAATGGGGATATCCTGGATGGATTGATGATAGAGGACAGAATTGAACCCTGACCCTCTAATATTGGCAGCAAACCTTACCTTATAGTTTTTGCAACAATGCCCACATCCCTAGGGATGGCAAAAACGATTAATTTATTTCTTATATGGAAAAGAAGAGGATTATCATGGTTTCCAGCAAATGTGTCAATAGTTCTGAATCAGAGAGAGGCCATCCAGGTAAGAATGGTATTTCTTTCCCTTGGTCTATAATAGCATCTTGTGCAATGAGTGGGAGGATAATTTGCAACATGTCACCTCTCCAGGAGTAAGAAGTGATTGAACAGACAACTGCAAAAGGACCTTCCTGATGTTGCTGGACTTCAATTTCATGCTAGATGAAACTAACAAGAATTGAAATTCAGCAACACCTAACAGACTACAAGATTTCTACCCATGGACTTTAGTTGCACCAAAAAGGAAGGGAAAGGGAAAGGGAAAGAAAAAAGAAAAAGAGGCTTTGTGTAATTTAATTCAATTGGCACTGCATATGCAACAATTCTGACCATTTCTTTATTTTAAAAGGGGGGATCAAAGTTAAGAGAATGAAAATCATACACGTTAATATCAGTTTACACACGTGCAATTAATATCCAAGGTTGTTTATCTACATTTTGATGCTATTAAATAAAAAGTAGATACTAAACCATGCACAACATGACATGAATTGATTTTTTTTTTAACCCACCGTGTTTTAAATTTTATATTATGGACTTCGATTGGCACTCCTAATAGGGCAATTAATAAGAAAGGAAAGAAACAACAAACTATTTCTCTTTTTACATATCTATAATGAGCAAGAATATTTGTTATTTAATGTTACTAATTTGCATGCATCATTGACTCCATGTAAATAGCTGAATTAATGTTTCATGGTGGAAATTGTTTGGAAAATGGAAAATACTTGGTTGTTATATAGTTGCTGTAAGTTACTGGTTCCCAGTTAAGATAAATTTCTTTCTCAATCATTTCTTCCTACTTTTTCACCTTTCAGAGTCATGACATCAGCCTAACTCCAATTTGTTGCTTTTTAATGATAACTGCACCATAGTTTTATCCCTAAATACTAATATCTCCAAAGGAGACCAAGCAGATTCATGATCTCCTAATCCCTGGTATTAGTTCTCTCCTTATTGGATAACAGGCTTGTTCTGCTCTGTTAACTTTTGAGCAATTAAGACAATTGCCAAAACTAAACAGCATCTTAATTATTACTGACATGGAAAAGGAGATTGTAGGTAACAAAGAAGCATTTGCTTAATAAAATGGCAGATGGTTAAAGGGAATAAAACAATATTAATTTTATGAATAATAATTTATTAAACTTGTGTGTCCCTTGACTCTGAATGATTCTGTCCCAATGATTGTGACGGCCAGAGAGATGTTAAGGGGAGGTTCTAGTCTCATCATCAGTTCCATCATCACATGGTCATTTGTTGTTGAATATATAGAGTAGATTTGTGTCAGTTGCAAAACCATATCCGAGAACTCTGGGAATTTCACCTATTCTTATCAGTCTGAGCTACTGTGAAAACTACCTTATTGTCAGGGTCCAAGTACAGAGATGAGACTGAAATTGAGTTAAGTCCAATCTTTATTTGATTACACCTAATAGATAGAAAAGGGCTCAGTGGCTAAGATGCTGAGCTTGTCGATCAGAAGTTTGGCAGTTCAGCAGTTCAAATCCCTAGCACCCTTTAATAGAGTGAGTTCCCATTACTTGTCCCAGCTTCTGCCAACCTAGCAATTGAAAGCACATAAAAATGCAAGTAGAAAAATAGAGACCACTTTGGTGGGAAGGTAACAACGTTCCATGTTCCTTTGGCATTTAGTCATGCTGTCCACATGACCATGGAACGCTGGCTTCGGACAGCGCTGGCTTTTCGGCTTAGAAACGGAGATGAGCTCTAGAATCAGAAAAAAATAGCACAGATGTGTGCGGAAGATAGAAACTTTACAAGCATAAGCTAAAACCTTCTAAACTACTAAATATATCCTGACATGTTCTAGAATGCGATTACCTGGAACCTCTTTCCGCCGCCATCATCTCTCAGTACTGCACAACATCTGAATCTGGGTCTCTTTCTGGGAAGCAGTTGGCAAAATCTTCTCCCTTTCTACTGCAGGTACATATTCCATCACACTTATTTTGAGAACATTTCAGGGAGGAATGAATACATTTACCTCTTGGGTAAATAATATTTTAATTTGATTTTGTGCTACTTTGTGATACAGTGTTTGCAAGATTGAAAGCAGATACCTAGCTGTTTAATGCCCTTCAGCATATTAAAGAACTGAAGTAAAATTATTGCCCAATTTTGGTAGTTAGGTTTCAACGTCTTCCAGAGTTTAAGTTATGAAAAACATAACTCTTTCAATCCTCTGTAGTCTGGAAGAAACAGTTGAAAGTGGCCAACCACCAGGATCATTTGACTACAGAGTCAATTTTGCATTTTGTGAGAAGCAGACATTGTAATTGTAGACCTTCTGCCATTACCATACTTAAAACCAAAATGATTAGCCTTCTACTCCATGGCTCCCAGATTTGCTCTTATAAAAATATAAGACCTAACAATGCAGTCTGATGAAATTTTTAGAGATTTTGTCTCCAAATACCTTGGGATGTTTTAGCTCTTTTTAAAGATTGGAATCAGGACTTGCTTCCTAAAGAACTCATATGAGGCTATGCCAGTTCAGGTTCTGGACTAAACTGATCTTCACAGAAAGATCTTTGATTTCTGTGACCTTCTTAGATAATTTTTGTTCAACCTGGGAAAAGGCATATTGATCTAGACCTCAGATAACATGATCTCGCAGACACTATTTAATCTTTATAAGGCATGAGCAAACTTATGTAGAGCTCAATATCTTCAGTATATCTCACTGAAGAACTTTCACCCTGACAAAATTTAATACCTTGCCTTCTTAGCTAATAGAGGATAGATACAATACCATCTCAGTATTTATTTTGGTAAGGTCCTTCCAAGTGGAAAATAATATATTTTATTGCTTTGCCCTATCTTACATAACATGGCATGAAGATTTAACAATCCCTTTATTATCAAAAGGTTGGTCTATAGTAATGAGGGAATGCATTGCCTTCCATTGGCCAACACAATTCACAACATCTCTCAGATGTTAGTCATGTTTTATGCAATTGCCATTGTATAAATATTAGGAAACTAATATTTTAGAGCTTGGTTTTGTTAGAAGATGTTAGAGTTGGAAGGGACCTCGGAAGTCTTCTAGTCCAATCCCCTGCAGGATCCTCTATACCATTTCCGACAAATGCTTGTCCAGTCTATTAAATATCTTTATATTTATCTTTCTTATAATAATGATAATGGAAATGGTTTTTTGTTTTAATTTCTTTTATTTACTGCCTAAATTCCATGTTTTGCATTTTATTATTATTATATATTTGTTCACTGTATTTTCTTTTATCTTCTTGAACTTCCATTATAATCTGAGGTGATAAAGTATTGTAGATTACAAGAGTACAAGAGGTACTACTGTATCTCTTGCCATCATTATTAAGCCTCCATATCTGCCGATATTTTCTTTTTTTTAAAAAAAAAAGAATGCTACATGTTGACAATTTATTTGAAGTATGACAAGCCAGAGAATTTGGACACCAGTCAAATGGCAATAATCCAACAACACATATTCCTTCAATGCAAAAATCCAAGATCAACAATCTCCATTAAAAAAAGTTAGCTGAAATTCTCTTTATCCTAGGATAATTTTTTAAAACTCATCAGATTGAATAAAAACTCATACAAAAAAAATGCAAGTGGATTTTACTTTAAGACATTAGTTTCTACAATGAAGGGCCATCACCTGTAGGAAAGATGCCTATGGAAATGGGTCTTTCTTGGTCCAAAGACTTTTTTCTTTCTAAGCAAACATTGATGGAAAACTTTTGGTGTGACATAAATTTCTCAATTCATATTGTTACTTTGCTCCTTTCAGTATTCAGAGCCATCACATTCTGGCATAGGATTGATTTTCCCCATCATACTTGACTCAGTTGCTTCTTAATATATCACTTCTTACAATAGGTAAACAATTGTCAATCAACACATCAACCCTGGAAACTACACTATGTTTTGTAGCAGCATAGTAGGAGTAAGGCAATCAAGAAGTGAGTAGGGTCAGGATAAATTTGTTTAAATTTTAAATGAATATAATTATATTATAATATATATATATATATATATATATATATATATATATATATATATATATATATATATATATATATATATATATATATATATATATATATATATTAATATAATAGAGCCAAGGTGGCGCAGTGGTTAAATGCAGCACTGCAGGCTACTGCTAGATCAGCAGGTCAGCGGTTCAAATCTCACCGGCTCAGGGTTGACTCAGCCTTCCATCCTTCCGAGGTGGGTAAAATGAGGACCCAGATTGTTGGGGACAATATGCTGACTCTCTGTAAACCGCTTAGAGAGGCCTGAAAGGCCTATGAAGCGGTATATAAGTCTACTGCTATTGCTATAAATAGATAATATTTATTTCTCCTATTTATTATATTCTGTACCACCAGAATCTAAAGACTCTTGACAGTTTAGGGTAAAAGGCACAAAACAATGCAGATAAAACAAATAAAAATGCAATCTAACAAGAAGTTAATTTGGCTATTATTTGAGTAATCAATGCATTCTTCAAGTGTCTGAATGAATACCTCAGAGAGAAAGGCTGAGACATGCTCTGTTATCTCTGAGAGTTAAAGATACCAGGCAGTAGATTTAAGTTAGAGGTGGACATTTCAAATTAATGTTAAGAAAAAAAAATTCTCAAGAATAAATAGGTAGACCACAAAACCAAGAACCTGTGAGAAGACAAAATCCTTTTGGTGGTATTTTCAAGCATACCTACCTACCCACCCTGGAAGCTTATATTTGGATTTCTTATCAAGGGTAAAAAATTCCAACTTCCTTCAATTGTCAGCATGAAATCTGGTTCTCTTTCATCTTTGTTGCCATTTTCTGAGCCTTATCCGATTTCTCTGAATGTAAAGATACTTTGAATTTTTAATATCACTAAGCAGCTGATACATCAATTCTCTCCTCTCCCTTTTATCATAAGTATAATAAAAGCATATTTATGTTTTATGGTTTTATAGCTTTTAATGTTGGAAGCTATCCAGAGTCACACAAAAGTGACATGGTTGGTAAACAAATTTATATATATTATGTATATATACTATGTGAAGCCCCTTTTTGTTATTGTATCCTTTGGCAACTTTATTTTTGTCTAAATGTGTTATTGCCAGTCAGCCTGTTCCTCTTTGTAGCTTGAGTAGTCACACTGGCATTTCCTAGCATCTTGCATTTCTTTTCCTCATTGAAATTGTGTGCAGTTGTCCTTTTTTTTCTTACTACCTACCTACTTCCCCTCCCCCTCTATCACTCCCTCTCTTCATCCATTCCCTCCCTTCATTCTCCTCCTCCTCTCTCTCACCCTTTCCACCCTCCTTCTTCTTTCACTCAACTCCTCCCTTCGGTTTACTTCTATTACCTTCCAATATATTCAGCTTGTTCTATTTTAACACTAACATTAAAAAGCCACAGTATACAAGTGCAATCATGTACTTTAGAATTTAACACATATTATATTTTCCCCCTCCCCCCTCCCCCTAGAACCCCACCTCCCTTCCCTCCCCCCGACTTCCCAGAGCCCATACACGGTATAACTTTTTAACAATCACAGTCTAAAATGTCTCTACATTGAGCTCAGCTTCTTACTGTTACCCAAATTTTAAACAATTTAAGTTATTACTGATGTTAAGCATAAGCTATCTGGAGTTTCTTAGTCCCATATTTACTTTGTGTATAATCAATCCATTTTTTCCAGTCTCGTTTATATCTCTCGTTTGAATGTTCTTTTTTTTCTATGTATTGTAACTCGTGTTGAGCTTCTTCTTCCAATAGTTTCTCCATACATGGAGTCCAGTTTATTATTGTTCCACATACACTGAAATCTTCTTTTCTGAAATCCTAGAAATTTAGTTCAACTACATCCAGCTTTAAATTCTTTTAAAATCAAGAATTCCAGGATTACAAGGGACTTCCTCAAGAGTTCCTTATTGGAAAGTGCCAAGTCAAGCTTCATTGATTACATTGTATTTTTCTAAACCCTCTGAAGGAGAAAAGCATCTACAATACAGATTTTTCTGGAACATTCAGTGATGGATATCAAGCTAAATAAACTCCCCTCACATATTTATGAATCTTTGAAAAATCTGCATTTTCTTTAATCCAGTCATTGTCGTCATCATCATCACCACCATCTACTAATTTTTGAAAGATTTCCAGTATTTAAAAGAGAAATTTTCTACGTGTACTGTATCCCAGGCCATGTGCAACTCAAACATCTTTTCTTTGCTGTAGTTGTTTCTGAAGTTCTACTTTGAATGGAGGTTACATAGGAAATAACTATGACCCCAAAAGCAAAAAGCTTCCTTTTTTTAAACAGGAAGTTGACAGAATTGATTTAGGTTATTTATGCAACCTCTGAGCTTGGATATCTTTTCCTGGGAAAAGAGTGGAAGGTGACTTTACTTAATGAGATATTAATTTCCTATGATGTTAAAATGGGGTTCTTTTTTTAAAAAAATGTTTATTGGACACATTGGACATTTAAATGAGGTTGGTTGCAATCACTTTGTCAGTGGGAATGTAATTTGGGAGTTATAATATTAACTTGTATAAATTTAACTATTTATTTTCCTCATCAGTGAATTTTTAATAGAAAGGGAGGGGAAGTAAAATATTGCAAAGTGAGTTAGTGTCAGAAAGACTAGATGTACTAGAAACTTCCAAAACAACAATAGTTTAAAAAGCGAAGTGGCGCCATATAGTACTGTATGAAATGAAAGCAAATGCTGTTTTTTTTAAAAAAAGCAACTCCATTAAATGCTTTTCAAACAGGTGCTTCCACAATTGATCTGCCAGGGCTGCAAGAATAACCATAGTTAAGTTATATCCCATCAAGAGCCGAGGTGGCGCAGTGGTTAAATGCAGCACTGCAGGCTACTTCAGCTGACTGCAGTTCTGCACTTCGACTGTTCAAATCTCACCGGCTCAGGGTTGACTCAGCCTTCCATCCTTCTGAAGTGGGTAAAATGAGGACCCGGATTGTTGTTGGGGGCAATATGCTGACTCTGTAAACCGCTTAGAGAGGGCTGAAAGCCATATGAAGCGGTATATAAATCTAACAGCTATTGCTATTGCTATCTTGCCATTTAACACTCAGAAACATCTCTTGTTCAAACCACAGCATGTTGAGCTGAGGAGCCAGTTCTTGTTGAATGACAACAACAGGGAATTTGTGTTCGTGTTTGTATGTGTGTGTTGTGCTCAGACACGTGTGCCAGAAATAGTTAAGCAAAAATCATGTTCTGCCAATATTTGGACTGATGAAAAGAAAAGAACTGGGATTGTATGAACATGGCATTTGCAATTTGCATATCTATCAGCTAGTTCAATCTTTCCCAACCTAGTGCCTTTGGGACTGAAGCTCCCATAATTAGCCAGCAGTTACCATATGACTACTGTTGCTGCAGAAATCTTCTGCTCTATTGTCTAGCCTGTTAAACAGCACAGCCTGTTTAAGATTGAATTTAATCCAAATTAAAAATGTAATATGCTATCATACCAACATAGGAATGAACAGTGATGATGTTCAAGAAATAAAAATTAAATTATGGTAGCTTCACATTGCTAACTCCATTTGGGTCTTATTGAAAGCAAGGAATAAATATACATTCAGACATGATTAAGAGTTTTCCCACTGATTTCAATGGGACCAAAATGAAATTTGGTCAACTTTCCCAAATCTTGACAACCTCGGTGCATGTGGACAGTATTGATAAAAGAATGGGAGATGCCTTTATCTTCAGCATATCAAAACATTAGGCTAACTGGGTTGGGAGAGAATAATAACACTCGCAGAGTTGCAATACTATTATTATAAAGCCCCAATCAAGAATCGTTTTCTGCCAATGGAAGAAAAAAAGATTTGTCATAAAGCAAGGGTATCAACTTCACAGCCCACGGGCCAGATGCATCACACACTTCCCACCCCCACCCTCGGTTTAGCGAGGAGTGGAAATGTGATATGTCATGTGATGATGATGTGACAATGCGAGTTTGACACCCCTGTCATAAAATGAGCCAGGTAAGTTGTCTGTTTTTTATTGACTAAAGGAAAAGGAAAATCAAATGGAAAGAACAGGAGAAGTTTCTTTTTTCAAGGGCAGATATAAGATTTTTTTCCCAGTTTGCTTCCATTAGAACATTTAACAAGACCTTTATCATACACTTTTTCTTCTCTACTGAGTATTAAATGAATGACTTAGCCACATCCTGGACTCTTCCAATATACCTTTAAAGGTCACTTTACATAAAACATTACTCAGCTGGATCAGGCTGACATAGTCTGCAAAATAATTGAAAACTTTAATTAGTTTAATCTGACATATCTTATATTTGTGCTCACACATTCTCCCTGCATTAGAGTAGGATTCAATTTTAACTTAAAAGCTAAATAAATGTAAACAAATGATAGCTAAATGATCATTAAACAACTGAGCTAAAACTCATTCTCTTCCGTTTTTCCTTGGTAGAAAAATGTACAATTTGGGAAAGTCTATTGACTGGAAAATAAAAATAATAGTAGTAATTAAAAGGCCATTTGCAGTGAGAACTTTTCCAGCAAATAAGAAGCCACCAAGTTCAGCAAAACCTCTAAGAATGCCGTGTTGGGTCTTACAGATATAATCGAATATAAAACAAGGAAATCAAACCACAGCTTTATTAGAGTCATAAACCAGCATAAAGGTAATACGATATTTTGTGTTGTTAGCATATAGACAAAATCATGAAATTTATATATTAATAAACCAGCAATCACCTGTGTCACTAATGGCACATATTTGAAAATGTTTAATGTAATCACAGATGAATGAATAGGACAGTGAAAACACTTCAGGAAATAGTTGCTGTGATTTTTTTAAAAATCCATTCCAGAGAAGATATCATTGCTCTTTTTCTGTCAGCAAATTATCCGTCCCAATCAAGAGGAACAGTGACTTAAGGACACAGGAGAAGGTCTGTGTTTTGGCTAGTTCGAGTCCTAGTATTGTGTGACAGGGTGAGCTCCCACCACTAGCCTCAGCGTCTGCCAACCTCGTTTGATAGAAGTCATGTTACAGGCAAATACATAAATAAGTACTTCATGCAGAAGTATGAACCCAAGTGGTCCCAGATCTGACTGAATGTGATGCTCAACCACAAGATGACATCAGTAGATGGGGGGGGGGAACCCCAACACTGGATGATGATGCAGAACAATGTTAGGCATTTGAAGTATGAAGCTTGTTCGCCCCCTGTGATGCACTTCTGGATGGCCAAGCAACTATTCTCTATTGACACTGTAGTCCCTTGGCTAATGAATCATCAACAATTTCTAAGTACATAAGTAAAATCTGTTTCAACATTTCATGAAAGTGGGTTATTTTTCCCCATGATTCGGAGATGCTATTTCTATTTAACCATCCTAAGATTATGATTATTTTTTTGCAAAGATGTTACATGGGCTCAAGTCCAGTTCCTCATTTATAATTTCATAAATTCACACCGCCTTCTGCCAATTACCTCCCTGCGTCCCATCAGATCGCATAGAGTTGGCCTCCTCCGTATTCCATCCGCCAGTCAGTGCCGACTGGCGACTACTCAGAGGAGAGCCTTCTCTGTTGCGGCTCCGACACTATGGAACAATCTCCCCATGGAGATTCGTACCCTCACCACCGTCCAGGCCTTCCGTACAGCCCTCAAGAACTGGCTAACCCGTCAGGCCTGGGGAAATCTTATTTTGCCCCTCCCGAATGCTGAGTGAATGTTGAGTTTTATAGTTTAATTTACTTTGTGCACATTTCTTTTTTTTTTTTTTTTGTATTGTCCTACACTCCCCTTCCTTTTTTGATTGTAAGCCGCCCTGAGTCCCCTCAGGGAAAAGGGCGGCCTATAAATAAACTACAAACAAACAAACAAGTACTTTTGTTCAAACAAACACCCAGTATTTGGCAACTATTTGCTTGAGTTCATTTTATTCTAAGTGAAGAACATTGTCTTGGCCTCCTCTAGCATTCATGCAGCCCATATTTAACATGCTAACCTATCAGAATTAAAAAAACAACATTATATATGCCCAAATATGGGAGGAAGATCACTACTTCCATTCTCTGTCCTTTGGCTCGTCACAAGAGACCATCCAGGCAGAAACCCAATATATATATATATATATATATATATATATATATATATATATATATATATATATATATATATATATATATTATGTGTGTATGTATGTATGTATGTGTGTGTATGTGTATGTATGTGTATGTATGTGTATGTATGTGTATATGTGTATATGTGTATATGTGTATATGTGTATATGTGTATATGTGTATATGTGTATATATGTATATATGCAAATATGCAAATATGCAAATATATATTTGTATGTATGTATGTATGTATGTATGTATGTATGTATGTATGTATGTATGTATGTGTATATGTATGTATGTAGAACTTCAATATAGACATTGAAGTTTGAAATAGATTTTTAATCTGTGGATTATTATGAATACAATTTATATAGTGTTTTATGAGAAATGATAAAATTCTGGTAAAAAAGAATTTTATCCATACACAAAGAGAGAATAAAATGGGTCAATTTAATGAAATAAATAATGGTGAGGGGAAAAAGTATTGCCTTAATTCAATAGCTGCCTTACAACAATTACTACAGGACAAGCAATAGAATGGAAAAGAACATTATTAGGATTTTGTTATATATGCAATATTTCTGAAGTGAGGCAATTAAAATTGACTATACAACCTGTGTCCCATTGGGCAGAGATACTGCCTTACCTAGAGTGTGATGAGAAACTGAATGATCTGGGGTGGATTGCTATTGTTTCAGTTTTAAATAATGGAAGAAGACATAATTTTATTAAAGCGTATTTGCTATGTAAATCAACTGCATTCTGTAGAATGTATTGTTTCAGGCTCTTCGGTTGGCAATATTTCATTGTTATATTGTTTCATCTTCCTGCCTGTAAATTACCTTAAACAAATAAGATGAGATAATCATTTAAAATAAATACATGAAGAATGCTAAAACAATTGAATGGGGAACTTAAACTTGCATATTTTAGTATTGTCAAAACCTCAGAACCCGAAGAACATAAGATATGGGATTTTTTTTTGGGGGGGGGGAGTGTTTAATCAAGGGGCCTGAAATGTAAATGAAATAAAACTGCAGCAGCTTTAGATCAAAGGCAGAGGGAAGATGGGGATTTTCTCACCTACGTTTCTAAGGAAACTGTCAGAATTAAGTTGGATAAACAGAGCAAGACTTTTCTGGCTGTAGTCATTTTTACTCCCACTTTAGAATCCAGAATAATTGTAGTGAATGGGTTAAGCTGATAGAAGTATTTGATGCATTGTTGTGGCAGCTTTCATACCTAGTATAAATGTGCCTGATAAGTCATGAGCTGAAGAAGAAATGCCATTAAAGCGTCTTTGAACTTTTTGATAGACCCAGGAGAGGCAGTCCTTAAATAGTTATTCAGCTATTTTCTGATTGGTAATTGAGGACAAGAATCAGGTTAATACTTTCACTAAAAGGGGAATGAATTAGAGATGGGTGACTTAAGATTAATTTCAAAAGCAATCATCTGAGAATTGGACTTCAGAGTGCTCTGATTTTTTGCAGAAAGGAAAAAAGAGATTGGGAGATGTTAATTTTCATTGTGTCCAAAAACAGATAACAAGGCATCCCTATTGTTAAAAGCAAGGTTATATGTATCGAGTTTACAGAATCGCCTTTCTTCAGCAGACAAGGGAGAAAATCATACACATTTCCCAAACCAATAATATTACTTCTGTTACTTCCACAGTGGTGGGGTGCTATTGTAAGGGAACAGAGAGCTAAGGGAAGAAAAGAAAAAAAGCTTTTGAAATGGAGGAGATTGAGCCTGAAAAGACTGATCCTTCGATCAACAGATATAAGAAGCAAAGAAAGAATGGTTACTTCAATGAACTTTACAATAAATGCATCTTTTTTGATCATGCAGTAAAAGGACTGAAGCCGTAAAACAGGGGTGTCCAACTTGTGTCATCTTAGTGGTGTCACATGATATATAGGGACTTTTCCTCCCTCCACTAAACCAGGCATCAGCACGGTCACTGCATGATGCCTCCATGGCACGACAAAACCGCGCTCGTCAAAAAATAGCGGTGATAAAACTGTGTCGCTAAAGCCGCGATGTCATCACCGCCGCGACAACAGCGCGGCGACAGAAGGGCGCTTTAAAACAGTGCGGCGGTAGAAAGCGATTTAAATTAAGGTAAGGGTTAGGATTAGGTTTAGGGGTTTGTTTTAGGGTTAGGTTTAGGGTTAGGTTCAGGGTTAGGTTCAGGGTTAGGTTCAGGGTTAGGTTCAGGATTAGGTTTAGGGTTAGGTTTAGGGTTAGGTTTAGGGTTAGGGTTAGGGTTAGGTTTAGGTTTAGGTTTAGGTTTAGGTTTAGGGTTAGGGTTAGGGTTAGGGTTAGGGTTAGGGTTAGGGTTAGGTTTAGGGTTAGGGTTAGGGTTAGGTTTAGGGTGCTGAGTGCTTCGGAAGGCGCGGATTTGCCCTCCGCGATTATGTCATTGCGGTAGGGTCGCATTTTTCCTTAGCGCTTCGAACGGCACGGATTTGCTTTCCGCACTTATGTTGGTGCAGATAAGGGCTTCGTGGTTTTGTGGTGGAACCGATGCCTCTGGCCCACAGGCTGGGAGTTTGACAGCCTTGCCATAGGAGATGGTTTCACTTTAAATGTCTTGTTTGCTACTTCATGCATTCATTAAAGAACACTAATAAATATACATGAAAGGATTATAATAATCTAATAAAATTTAGTGTGGGGGGGACTGACTCCTGGTAATTGCCTGGACAAAACCCTGCAATTTTCTTGATAAGATTTGAGAAGTGATTTATAGCAAAAACAACTGGCTCTACATTGCCCAACTGGTTTTGTGTCTAAGGCCAGATTGAACTCAGAGTGTTCTAGTTTCTAGCCTGGTGCCTTAATCATTACAATACACCAAATTGTCTCTCAATATGTTAGTTAATCTGATATAAAATCAAGAAAAGCAGCAAGGAAAAAAACCAAGGGCAGAATCAAGCAATAAAACAGTAAACATATTATATTGTCTGCAAAGAACTGAGCTTCACCAGACATTGCACAGACATTTATAAATAATTGACGTACTTCTTAATCCCACCTTTTCTCTAAGGCATATTAGGTATCTCTCATTTTACTCACACAGCACATTTAGGAGATTGAAGGAGAAGATTTTCCCCAAAATCATTTTGCAACCTCTACAGCTGAAAGAACATTTGAACCATGGTCTTCAACCATTGCATCACTCTGATTGCTGATAAAATGCTCCTCTATGTACAGTATCTAGGGATGCGTTGGCTCAGTGCCTAAGACGCTGAGCTTGCCGATCAGAAGGTCGGCAGTTCAGTGGTTCAAATCCCTAGAACTGCGTGATGGAGTGAGCTCCCGTTACTTGTCCCAGCTTCTGTCAACCGAGCAGTTCGAAAGCATTTAAAAATGCAATTAGAAAAATATGGATCACTTTGATGTGAAGGTGACGGTGTTCTATGCACCATAGGCATTTAATCATACCACCCATATGACCACAGAGATGTCTTCAGATAGTGTCGGCTCTTCAGTTTTGAAACAGAGATAAGCACCACCCCCTAGAGTCATATGTGTGAGGGGAACATGTATAGTATATGTGTATGCATCAGTGGTGGGATTCAAATAATTTAACAACCGGTTCTCTGACCTAATGACCAGCTAGGTAGGCGGGGCTCAGTGTCATGTGACCATGTGACCATGGCCAACTCAACGTCACTCAGGTCGATGGGCGCTTCGCCTTAGCTGTTACAATGTAATAAGGGTTAACCGGAGAGACAGTTTCTGTAAGCAGGGCAATAAGGATTAGGCTAGAAATAACATCAGAATGTTTCCCTCCTGCCTTCCTTACAGGATTATCCCTGTAAAGTGGGAAAAAACAAAATGAGATTTCTTCCAACAACTGGTTCTCCGACCTGTTTAGAAAGTTACCAACCAGTTCTCCCAAGTAGGTGTGAACTGGCTGAATCCCACCACTGGTATGCATGGTATATTCAAATTTTATTGTACATTGCTAATTTTCAGACAATTTCTCTTAGGAGTGGATGGTGTATCCTCAAATATTAGATTTACTTTAGAATTTTTTTACAAAGTGGACTAGTCCCTAGAGGGGTAGGGAGTTTGCACTTTGAATACTTTGTCCGAGTTTGCAATTAAACCTTTCTCCAGAAAATACGAGGTTACATTGTCTCATTTACTTCCATGTGGGAATAAACAAATTGCTTTAATTTGAGTTTCCCAGAATATAATTGGATAAAATGTGCACATCAAATTATCTTTCATAAGTGGATGCAGTCTGCCAAATATCAAACAAGTACATACTTCTATGTTTAGGCCTCTTAATTTTTTATTTTTATTTATTTTTTAAGGGTTGCTTTGAAAGGTTGCTTTACTTTGAAAGAATTAAACAATCTTTGCAAGCATGCCTACATCCTTCCAAAAGGATGAATCTTGCCAAGTTTAATACAGATAAATTCAAGGCAGATTATGTAATGGACATTTTTTTAAAAAAATGACATGAGGAAAATGAATTTACTTTTTCCTTATACCCTGGGAATTAAGTATGAAACAGCTATAGTTCAGTGGGTTTCCACCTGTGAGTTTCCATGAAAGTAGCACTGAAGAACTGCGGTGTGAGTCCCAGGATAATTTAAAATGAAAAGCTTCTCAGGCAAAACAAAACTTGTCTTTTACTTTCAGGAGAATCTTGGCCAAAATTTCACAGATTTGTGACCTTTAGGTTTTGACTTTTTAAAAATTACTTCTTGTCTTATTTAGGATCCTGGTTATGTATTACCTGGGCAAGTCACATATGACACAGTGGGGGTAGTTACTGCACTACTGACTCATGGCTTAACATGGTAAATATAAAAATAGGTGACATTTACGTAGTTGGCTTCATAAAGGAAATATACATAGTTTGGTCACCCTCCCATTAAGCAAAGTGGGCTATCCACTTCAAGTGGTAAATTCCCGGAAATGTATAAACAGCAGCAGCCATTCCCAGCTGGACTGGTGACTACCTTGCTGTAACAATAATGTTCAATCAGTGATAAAGTGTTCACGATTAGTCCAGATTTTTTTTTAAAAAAAAACCTCAAAGCCTGCCCAGATCAACCTCTACACTTTGACTGCTTTCTATTCATTTGCTTAATAACACTTAGGGATGAAGCTGCTACAAAAGGTATTTCATCCACTAGTAAAAATGATCATAACACTTGTCTTACATTCTCCACAGAGGTGGGTTCCTACCAGTTCGCACCTATTCGGTAGAACCGGTTCGTCAAATCTACCGAACCGGTTAGAAGAGGTTCCACCAGTGGACCCGGAAAGCAGGCCACACCTACAGAAGAGGTTCCAAACTTTTTTGAAACCCACCACTGGTCCTTGGATATGATTATTCTACACTATCATGCTCATATTTATAAAACTCAGTGCCTCTGTGAAAGGTAAGGATGACTACTGCATTTGTGGTGCAATCAGAACATTGGGTGTGTTGAAGTTGTTTTAACGCAAACCAAAGATGCCTTTTAAAAAAGAAGTTTACATCATATTCTTATGCATGCCAGTGCTGTGTGTGAGGTAATTTAAGGTGGTTCTGACAAGTGTCGTCGGCATCTTCATATCCGGTCACATGGGTGGCAAGCCACTCCCATCCGGTCACATGGGTGGCAAGCCACTCCCACAAAGGAGGCCACACCCACATAGTAGGTTCGAACAATTTTTGAAACCCACCACTGATTCTCCAGTACTTCAAGAAAAATACAAATACCAAATGGCTAAGCACAATGGAAGGGAAGGGAGAAACAAGCAACTGAATGTTCCTCCTTATGACTATTTTTCATTTTTCATTAATTTATTTCTTGCTTTGTTTCTGTTTTTCAACTTTTCGGTATCTATATTCCTTATTCTTTAAAGTGATGGTATGTTTATAATTAAACTTTCACCTAAAAAGTACACAGGTCTTACATGCAGAACAGCCCCAGTTTGATAATGAACAGTGTTGTATATATATATATATAAATTCTTTCCCTGAGCTTTCTTATTTTTGAAAGGCCCATTGTTGTTTTTGCTAAGTTCACAATTTAGCACTTTATCATTTTTTGAGATTATATAAGAATAGAGAGAGGAAAAACAAGTTGTAGGCATATAAGTAAGTAGGAAGTGCCAAATAGTTTTGATGAATCTATTGCTGTTTCTTGTTACAGTAAAATCTGATTTTACCAAACTAACTACGGGAAGTGGGCTAAGGGAGAGTGTGTATGCAATGATTTTTTTTTTCATTTGCATGTCATCATTATCTGATTCATTCTATGTCATGTCCATGCATTATAGTCCAATAAATTGATGTTTCTCTATAATAGTTTACTGTAGGTACATTTGATTATTTAAACAATATTCCTTACTGCTGAGCATCTTTATTTATAAATGCCCTCCTTTCTAAAGTTTGTTGTCTTTTCTTATGATAAATGGCTATTCTGGAATTGGGAGAGGATCCATTTTGCCGTTCATCTACTGCAGCAAAATACCTTAAATGCTGATTCTCCCCCCCTCCTCATTCTGTGTTATCAACTGATAAATTGTTGCCTCAACAACATTCACAAAAGCAATGGGATTGGGAGCCTGGGTAAATCTAAATCTATGCTAGAAACCAGTACTCTTGGTACAAAAGAAAGAAACCGAAGCCAAACCATTTCCCCTCATTGACAACTACTTCCCCTCCAAAATAAGATGAATGGGAATTTCAAGGGCTGTTTACTCATCAACTACATGTACAAACTAGCTGATGTGGAAAAAAGGCACTTCTTTTGAAGTCCATAGTCTCAGTCTTCAAGAGTGACAGAAGGAAATAAATTGTGAATATGAGACTGCTTATAATTCCTTGTTGGGCTTCTTGAAAACATTCACCACACAGTTTTCAATGTTCTTCATAATCATTTACCACTCTTCCTTAAACCTGTCATCTCCAGACTACAATTTTATCCCAATTCACAATGTGTTGAATTATACTCTCCCAAGTGCTAAATTGCAGAGCGTAGAAGTGAAATAAAAATTCAAAACCAAGATGACACCAAAAGATTTATCTCTCAAGGTTGTGGAGAGTTTTTGGCTTTGTTTTTGAATACCCAGGAGTCTAAAATAATAAATAGAAATATGCCAAAATAAAAATGTGAAATGTGCCTGCTTCTCTTTTATGGCTATCTCATGTATCATATTTAAGGGGACCTCAGCAGTCCCACCTTTTAATTGAAAGGTAGCATTGTGGTAGCACTGACTACCTCATGTGAAATTGCAATTTAAAAGAATCCTGGATAGTTAGGGAATAGGAAGAGACTGGAGAAGAACTCTACTGATGGCAGTGAGGGGTCAAGCATCTTCCAGCATATTCTGCTATTAACAATGTCACTAATCATGATCAAATTACAGGTAATTGAGTATTTGCTGGATTTTAAACTTCCGTTGTTCCTCCTGGAGACCTCAGGATGAACTCCATCAACAAGCTAATGGAGCCAGCAGATTTAATATCTCCCCACTGTTTCAATGGGGATTTCTCAGACTAACAAACAATAACAATGGGAAATTTGCTGACTTCTTGTAGACAAACCTACCACTTATTTTTTACCTCATTGCTTTTCTTGTTTCCTTCTAAAATTGTGTGTAAATATGGTTCTCTTTGTTTGCCACCCTGATTTCACCTTTAAAAAAACCGGCAACTATTTTAAAATCTGTAACTTAACATTATTCTGAAAGCTAAACAAGCATTAATTTATTAATATAAACAGAGCTATGTGTAAAACAGAGGTGGGTTCCTACCAGTTTGTACCTATTCGGTAGAACCGGTTCGTCAAATCTACCAAACCGGTTAGAAGAGGTTCCACCAGTGGACCCGGAAAGCAGGCCATACCGACAGAAGGGGTTCCAAACCTTTTTGAAACCCACCACTGGTCCTTGGATATGATTATTCTACACTATCATGCTCATATTTATAAAACTCAGTGCCTCTGTGAAAGGTAAGGATGACTACTGCGTTTGTGGTGCAATCAGAACATTGCGTGTGTTGAAGTTGTTTTAACGCAAACCAAAGATGCCTTTTAAAAAACAAGTTTACATCATATTCTTATGCATGCCAATGCTGTGTGTGAGGTAATTTAAGGTTCTGACAAGTGTTGGCGGCATCTTCATATCGGTCACATGGGCAGCAAGCCACTCCCACAAAGGAGGCCACACCCACAGAGTAGGTTCGAACAATTTTTGAAACCCACCACTGGTGTAAAAGTGAAAATATGAGGTTGAACTATTAAGTTTTAATCAAATGTTAGAACCTCAATGTTCTAACATACTTGTTAGGCCAATGCTTTCTAGGAGGCTGTCAAATAAACCTGTGACAAATCAGAGGAATCTCTGAAAATCTCAAACTTCACTCTTGAACAGAGACCGTCAACCTTTGATGGCTTTGAGTCATCAAATGCAAGAGCCCCAGTCAGTAGGAGGAGGAGGATGCAAACAAATTAAATCTGCCACATCTGGGGTGCAAAATATCCAATGACTCTTATTGCTCACTAATCCCAGTCATTGCCATAGTTAAATTGACATCATTTCACTGGGATTATCTGGCAGTAATTGCTTCATTGAGTTCTTCTAAGCTTCTTTTTCTGTATTCATTGATAGTATCTCAGTGCTTTGTTTTATCCCAGAGGTTTTTTTCCTTCAGTTTTTTCAAACATCAAGGTCTTCGTCAGTAACTCTTGCCTCTGTGTCAAGTGTCCAAAATACTTAAAACTTCTAGCTCCATTATCAGTGCTCCCAGGGAGCTGTCTGGGTTTATTACATGGTCAATAACATGGTAACAACAACAACCCCACAAAGAGTTTTGTTTCTTCTTTCTCCCTTTTGATCTCATGGGTGTCTGGATTATAACCCAGATATGATCATCTTTGAATTAATGAAGATGAGCTTCTTGCTCTTGTTTTTTTCTGCAGTATTGAAAGGTCATCAAGCTTATTTTTCTTTTTATAATAATATTATTACATATTAAAATTAAAAAGATGAGAATGCAAAGTAAAAAGCATGAAAGAATAAAAAGAAAAAAGAAAGTATAGAAAAGCAGAAAAATTGTACATGTGAATATTCACATTAATTTGTCTATTCCAGGGGTAGTCAACCTTTTTTATACCTACTGCCCACTTTTGTATCTCTGTTAGTAATAAAATTTTCTAACCGCCCACCAGTTCCATAATAATGGTGATTTTATGAAAACCTAATGAAAATTTTTAAATAATGCTATGATTTTTTTTTAAAGTCAATTAATTTTTTTTTTTAAAGGAAAGTGCTTCAGTATCGGACAAAACCCCTACCGCCCACCATGAAAGCTGGAACGCCCACTAGTGGGCGGTAGGGACCAGGTTGACTACCACTGGTCTATTCAGTCTTCCATAATATAATCACCTGGCCATGTGGTATACATGCACCAGGCTAGGATATAAAGGATCACACAGCTAATGTTGTATTTTGTGTACAATTCTCCATGTGTTCTCATAATATAGTCTTCCATACGATAGTCACTTGGCCACCTCAGGTAGTATACATGCACCAGGATAGGCTATGAAGAATTACACAGGTAAAATAAGTTACCTTTTGTGTACAATTCTCCACTGCATTCTCATTTCGTACGCTCTTTTTGAAGACAGAAATACATTGCAAAATTCAGAGAAGCATACCACTCATAAGATAATGGTCCCCTGATCTGCATTGATGTTTAAGAAGCATCAGTTTGATTATGCTTTACTTAAAAACGCAGAAGATGTGAATGAGTTCTTTCCTAGTTCCCCACCATCCCTTCTTATAGGTTAAAGCCAGGTTCTTTTTTTTAAAAAAAATGGAGCACAGCAGGGGAGAACCTTTTAAAGAGGTGCTGCAAATGTTAAAAAGGATTATAGCAACAAAGGGAACTTGGCTATAAAACAGAGCAATTAGAATACTGAAAAATAGTGAGATTGAAGGAACAAAGCAATAGAAAAAAAATATAAATTTTGGTGCTTTTATGTTCAGCAACATGCAAGGTACATTTGGGAATATGCATTACACTATCAGTCATGTAAGGACTTACGCTTCCTTCCTTTCATTCTGGGGGTGATATTTTGTGGGGGACACTTTGAGTATACCTTTTGCCTGTCCAATGGAATCTTTCCTCCTTTCCTTTGCTAGAATGTGCTGCATTTTCCTATTAAAGGAAGCTCAGTAGCATTTCATATTATTCACATTGCCTTGTTATGTGTGGAGTAGTTGGACTCAACTGCCAAATCTGCTCTATGTCTCCTTGAACCACACACTCAAAATGAAACAAGAATATTGGATAATCAAGGAGACATTAATATATTTGAAAACCTCGGCTTCTCTAATGCTCTTAATTTGAGTAATATGACATGAAATTAAAATTATTGTCACATGCCACTTATCTCTAGTTCCAAGTCCAATGATGTAAAATTATAGTAAATTAATACAGTTGTAAAACATGAACCAACAAAGTACATTCAGGATGAGTTTGGCTCTAGATTCCCATTAACATGCCGAGGAGCAACTTTATGTGCAATGCTCTTTTAATTTTCTCTCAAACAGTCCAGTCCACATTGAGGATACAGATAGAAATCCAAGTTCAGTTTCACCCAGCAGACCACAATTGCTGTTGTTTTAAAAATATGACTTATTTGATAGCAAATGTGTACTTTTTTGGAATTGCTAATTCTAATCTTATACATTGTACAGTATTGTGGTACTGCTTAGTCCCTAATCTTAATCTTGTATTTCTTAATTTAAGATTATTTGTTTTATGATCCAAGAACATGCAAAAGCTTACTGATGCTAAAAGATCTAAACTATCTGTAAGGGTTCCAAGTAACACCCTCAATGAAAGAAGACTCCAAGGCTTCAAGTTCCTCAAAGTTCCATTTTATTAGAGATGTCATATTGGCACATCTGGGAAAACCAGAATCTGAACCTGCACCCACAGGTCCATCACATGGTCCAATAAATTCACCATCCCAACTGGAGACAACCCCCAGTCACTCCCATCCAGTTGTAGGCTGAATGCCCTTGACCCCCAGAGAAAGGAATGTTGTTATGGCTAATCCTCCACCACTCCTTGTGATCCCTCCTCCCATTTTCCCAGCCACTAATGTGGCAGCCCTGAAGCTCCAATGGAAAAGATTGCTTCAACGGCCGGCACTATCATTCTTAGAAAATAATGGCTACAATACAGCAATGAGTTTGATTCTCGTATAGCTCCAGAATAAAGCCAGATCATCCTCCCTTCTTCTAAACATGAGAAAGGTAAACCATAAAATAGACACCTGCTTGAGTCTTACATCCCTGTAAGAACTGTTCTTCCATCCTTGCTTTTTCAAGTTCAACGCAAATGTCTGAAGAAGAGAGATTCTTGCATTTCCTAGAATGCAAAGTGGATCCCAACTGTTCAGGGCGTTATTCTGGGACCTGACACAAAACTCTTCTTTGAATTACTCTGAATGTGTGGAGTCCAGGGAGAAGGAGGCCGGAATATAATAGCAGTGGGGATAGAAAGCAGTTCTCATCTTCTTTCTCCATTCAATGCTCAAACATATAATAGCATAAAAGTATGGAAATCGGTGTTATAGGGCGGTAAAACATGACAAGGATATGCTTGTTAGTACAGCTAAAGTGGAAAGTTCTTTGACCATTCAGTGTGAAATTCTACAAAAGTTTCTGTAACTATATTCAACCTCAAATGATCATAGGCATCATCTACTGAAACAAAATACCATATCATGATTTTTCTTCGTAGGAACATTGTAGGCATGCAGATCCTTTAGAGAGCCTTTATAGAGAATACTGTGATATTGTAATCAGTGGATGGGGAATGAGAGGAAGAGTTGTTACCTAGCAAACAATTAAAAAAAGAGGCAGCAGCCCCCAGTGACTTTATTGTTAGATCGGCGGCAGGAAAGAAGCAGAGGCGTCTGAGGTAACCTTAAAGAACTCTTTATTACAGGCAAGAACAGTAATTGAGAGTAGACCGGCACCTCTCTTCCATCTGACAGCTTTTTATATGGAGCTGTCAGACGGAAGAGCCAATAGCCTTGCGTATGACAGCCCGGCAATTCGTAGGTGCGCCTGATTGGCTAAGGCGCGCCTGGCTGCTGCCGAGCTGTCATTCGTAAGTCCGAGGACTTACGAGGCTATTACATTTATAATCAGAGAAAAGGACAGGATAGGATAGGATAGGTTTTTATTTGGCCAAGTGTAATTAGATACAGAAGGAATTTGTCTCCATATAAAAGGAAGGATGAGTCCTAATTTATCACACAATTAAAAGTGGCTGTGAGAAGCTGTACTTTCAGACTTGCAAGATTTTGTTAATGTTAATTTTTATAATGAAGTAGAATTAGATCATCTGATCTATTTAGAGCCGAGGTGGCACAGTGGTTAAATGCAGCACTGCAGGCTACTTCAGCTGACTGCAGTTCTGCAGTTCAGCTGTTCAAATCTCACCGGCTCAGGGTTGACTCAGCCTTCCATCCTTCCGAGGTGGGTAAAATGAGGACCCAGATTGTTGTCGGGGGGCAATATGCTGACTCTGTAAACCGCTTAGAGAGGGCTGAAAGCCCTATGAAGCGGTATATAAGTCTAACTGCTATTGCTATTGCTATTTCCTTTCTGGTTTACCTGAGAGGGGTTGAAGATATGAAGCTCTATAAGAAACTTGGACATAAAGACATATGTGGCTACATCTTTTCATCCCCCCCCCCCTTATCTCTCTATACATGTTTTATAAATTTGATCAAAAGTATAATTTATACATTTCTGAAGAAAATCTGAGCAGAACCTTTAATTGACAGATATGGGAGAATGTATCATTGAAGCAATTGATGAGTTAATTCTATTCAAAACCGTATTAGCAAAAAGTTTTCCTTCAAATTCAAAAATATTTGATCCCTTGCATCTGAAAAAAGCACACTTGGGGCTAAAGAGCTGTTGCCCCCGTCTCGAATGGTATGACTGTTGTGAGTTTTAAATTATATATTGTTATGTTTGTTTTTTAAATTTTTGTCTGTATCCCCCTTCCCTGGTTCGAGTTGTGAGCCGCCCTGAGTCCCCCTTCGGGGGAAAAGGGCGGCATACAAATACAATAAACTGAACTGAACTGAACTGAACACTTTTGTTTAGATGGAAACTTGTGTTGTATCTGTAAGGACTCTGACTTGCAATAAGGTTTATTTTCAAAGAAAATAAACTACCAAACAACAGAAAGGGAACGAGTTAAGTATTGAGGATCACATCAATAATGGGAACTGCCTGCAGCGTCTCTGTATGGAAGCAATTCCATTTCACACAGTTGCAAACCACACACTTGCCCTGAGTCAAATAGCAACGTGACGCTGGGGAACAACCCTACCCAGTCAAGCGTAGGAGGTCTCCAAAGCAGTCAATGCAATCCACCTCTCTTCCTTTATCTTGATTCTACGAAGAAGTCAGAGAAGGAAGAATGCAGAAGAATGTTGATTTTCCAGCTTCAGATCCAGAAACATTAGCTAGATGTTATTGGTTGCAGAAAATAACTATTGTCCAAAGTCAATATTGGTTTGGAAGTAGCAGCCTAGCAAGAGAATTTTTGCATATTTCATTTTACATTATGGTCGCAAGGGTTGGCATCCTTGTTTCTTGCTTCAAATCTTTTTCTATATGTCACTGTATAGAACCTTGACTCTATATGTCACGGTTCACTGACAAATGTGCGCTGGACAAAAGCACACTGACGAAACCACGGGAAAAACCGAGAGTTCAAAATTGCACCGACTAATGAGCACAGAAGCGCACCGACAACAGCACGCCAACAGAAGCACGCTCTAAACCTAACCCTAAAGGTAACCCTAAAGGTAACCCTAAACCTAACCCTAAACCTAACCCTAAACCTAAACCTAACCCTAAACCTAACCCTAAACCTAACCCTAAACCTAACCCTAAACCTAACCCTAACCCTAAACCTAACCCTAACCCTAACCCTAACCCTAACCCTAAACCTAAACCTAAACCTAAACCTAAACCTAACCCTGAACCTAACCCTGAATCTAACCCTGAACCTAACCCTGAACCTAACCCTGAATCTAACCCTAAACCTAACCCTAAACCTAACCCTAAACATAACCTTGAACCTAACCCTAACCCTAACCCTAACCCTTACCCTTACCCTAACCCTTACCTTAACCATAATCATGCTTCTGTGACCACTCTTTATTGCATCTGTAAAGATCACAGGCTGAACAATCCTGCTACAGGAAAAACTCTTTTGAATTTTGCCAAACCAGTAGGATATCGGAATCTGTAGAATCCATAATCCCAGGACATAGTGCTCTGGTTTTTGTTTTTTTTTTTCTGATGGAAGCAGAGATTTCACCAGGTGATGTTTTCACCATGTTGAGACTCTAGAAAGAGTACAGAGAAGAGCAACAAAGATGATTAGGGGATTTGAGGCTCAAAAATATAAAGAACAGTTGCTGGAACTAGGTATGTCAACTCTGATGAAAAGAAGGACTAGGGGTGACATGATAGCAGTAATCCAATATCTCAGGGCCTGCCACAAATAAAATGGAGTCAAGCTATTCTCCAAAGCACCTGAGGGCAAGACAAGAAGCAATGGGTGGAAACTAATCAAGGAGAGAAGCAACTTAGAACTAAGGAGAAATTTCCTGACAATTCAAACAATTAATCAGTGGAACAACTTGCCTTCATAGGTTGTGAATAGTCCAACACTGGAAGTTTTTAAGAAGAGATTGGATAACCATTTGTCTGAAGTGGTTTCCTGCCTATGCAGGGGGTTGGACTAGAAGACCTCCAAGGTCCCTTCCAATTCTGTTATTCTATTCTATTTCTATCTAAGTTATATAAAGGTAAAGGAGAATATCTAGAAAGTTTTTTTAAGACAACTTGCAGCAAATACTGTGGATTGGTACGTCTCCACCTCTAAATGTATTTTCTCTAATGTTATCAAGCATAAAAAAGGCCAAAGCTGAAATCGGCTCAATACAATTTTTAATTTACTTTATCCCTCACTTTACCTGAACCCATCCTGCAGTTAAACAAATTTCTCAACTACTTAACTAATAGGCCATCATATTACCCGCCAGGGATGAGCAGTACTGGAGGAAGAAAACAAATAAGACCTTTCAAAACAAATTAATGGAAACAGCAAAATAAAATTAATACTACACTGTAGATTATTGTTCTTCCCTGACAATTGTTAAAATGAAAGATGAGACCATCTCTCAGCATGATTTTGCCTAAAAAGACACTCTTTACTTCAATAACCAGTATAGTCATTAGAGATTGTATCATTATTTTCTTTTTGGTCCTAATCATGGAGACCTTGGAGGAGACATACCTGTCAAATAGATATAAACCTCTGCCGATATGATCTCTTTCTCCTCACTTTGAGAGTTAGATGTGGACAGACAAACAAACAACAACAAAACAAAATTTAACTCTTTTGGTGTGTTGAAGGGTATTTATGACCGGAAAGTTAATTTTAAAAGTGTTTGTCACTATATACAGATTGTGTTTAGAAGATATTATGAAGGAGAAACAAATTTTACCAGATAAAACTGGTAAAACTCTTATGTTTTAGACGAATCTGAAGGTGGGCTTAAAAATGACAGGCTAAATAATGAAATCGAAAAAAATGTTACTATGTGTGTGTGTGTGCGTGTGTGCGTGTGTGTGTTTGTGTATATACATACATACATACATACATACATACATACATACATACATACATACATATATAGATGCAAAACCAGCTGATGTCTTATTAATCATAAAGGATATACAAATAACAAACCAATCTGGATAACTTTCCTAAATTGGATTTACAAAAGAAATGTAAGTTTTGAAGGATTTTGTGAGAAGGTGAAAGAAAAAAATGAAAAAGAATCAAGTTCTAGGACAGTATTTGAAGAGATCAAAGATCAAGATTGCTAAAAGGAAAGAATATGAAGCTGGCTGATTTGATCAAGTGTAAAATAAAGATGTTATTTCTGGGAACCTTTAATAGAATTTTGCTGATCTGAACTAAATGAGACTTCAAAGATTTGTTTATAGATAAAAGATGGGATATGGAAATGTATGTATTTTAAGAGAAGGTGATAAGTTATTAAAATGTTTATACTTGTAATAAATAAATATTTATATATTTAATTTCTTTTTCTTTAGTACATTATTTTTTCCATATTTTCTTTCTTTTGTATTTTTCTTTTTATTCTTTCATTTATTTAGTTTATATTAATTCTTACCTTTTAAAGTACAGTTTAATAAAACTGTTATAAAATATAATCACAGATTATAAAGTCCTGTGTGTCAAGGTTATTCATTGCAGCTATGCCTACTTCTGCAGACAATATTTGCTTTTCAAACACCCTGCCATTATAAATATTAATGAAGCATGTTTAGAAGCCATTTTGATTAGCAATTTCATTAGCTTTGAATAGACAAAAATAAGTTAATGTCAACATTAAATTTAACTTTATCTTGCAAGCTGTTATAGTTTTAAAAAAAGTAACAAGAAGCTTTTAATTAAAAAGGCCAACACATTAACTGTTTTTCTTTAAAAAAGTACTTCTATATTTTTGACCTACTTATTTTATTTCACAAAATAGGGCTAATCGAGTTAGGAAGTATTATTTGCTTCTGAAGCACATTACATTTACTAGATTTAATGTTAATAAGAAAAGTGTACAGGGAGGGACATATCAACAGGGAAATGAATATTAGAAACCCACAAAATGCCTTATTAGCAGACACTTATTTGTGAAATCAATGGCAAGTGTGGCTATTGTTTATTAGGGAATGGCGGCATCTTTAAGATTTAAACAATGCAGTTGAAAATGAATCCATTTTGGAAAAGTGCTCCTTCATTCTGAAAGCCAGGCACCTATCAGAATGAAATGGGTTCACACAGTACTGAGTAATCCAACAGCAAACCATGCTTTCTTCTGCTATCGCGAGACATATATTCAAACACTGTGTTCAAAGTTTTGCTGTGCCACAGGAACTCTTGTTTTCTGCGTTTCACCGAAACGGTTTCCATCAATTGATTGAAGCTTCCTTTGTGTGCGCAGAAACAATTGTACGTCAATCTATGCCTTCTGTCAGAGGTGGGTTCCTACCAGTTCGCACCTATTCAGTAGAACAGGTTTGTCAAATCTACCGAACCGGTTAGAAGAGGTTCCATCAGTGGACCCAGAAAACAGGCCACACCTACAGAAGAGGTTCCAAACTTTTTTGAAACCCACCACTGGTCCTTGGATATGATTATTCTACACTATCATGCTCATATTTATAAAACTCAGTGCCTCTGTGAAAGGTAAGGATGACTACTGCGTTTGTGGTGCAATCAGAACATTGCGTGTGTTGAAGTTGTTTTAACGCAAACCAAAGATGCCTTTTAAAAATCAAGTTTACATCCTATTCTTATGCATGCCAGTGCTGTGTGTGAGATAATTTAAGGTGATTCTGACAAGCGTCGTCAACATCTTCATATCTGGTCACATGGGTGGCAAGCCACTCCCATCCGGTCACATGGATGGCAAGCCACTCCCACAAAAGAGGCCACACCCACAGAGTAGGTTTGAACAATTTTTGAAACCCACCACTGCCTTCCGTGGACATAAGGTTTGTCATAGGCTGGTTTCTGCATATGTCACTGTTTAACTGATGCTCTTGCTAGACTCTGTATTATGCCACTTTTAACCGTGTTAAGTTCTGGGCGAAGAGGCGAGACCAGAGTGATTTCTAACAACTCTTTATTCAATACTGCCTGTGAGGCAACTGAACACCCTGGCTGACACAGCTCCTTTTACATGAAACTGTTCAGCCAAACAACCAATCAGGAGAGAATATTTTCCCCCTTCAACAGAGGACCGGAATGAGAACTTCAACTGACAACTAAACATGATATACAATACATAACAAACCATGTTATTATAAGTTGGGTACTGGTGAGTCAATATGAAATGCTTGCATTACTGAGGTTCATTTTTTTAACTGCAGTGTTTAAATTATTAAAGGGGACTAACTGTTTTAAATCTTTAAGATTCTTTAGATTTGCTGAACTTAACTCTGCAAAGCCCCAAGCAACATTGCCAGTTGTGAGGGATACAGGAATATTGGGTAGTAGAGGTAACCTACCTCTGAAATAGCATCTGAAGGATATGAAGAAGGTATTACATAGACTGTGATCCTAAACACATTAAGAAACAATCATAATGAATAAACATGCTTAAAATTATGCTCCATGTGGAAGGGTACCATGGGGGACCAAAGATAGGAAAGTGAACTCATAGGTAATTCAATTATTTGTAAGAAAACTTATTTCAATCAAACAATGCAGGTAAGAACTGCATCTTGTTCTTCTTCTTCCCCTTGGCCGATCCAGATAGGAGGAAAAAATAGACAGAGATGGCAACTTTCAATGTTCTCTAGTGCTCTTTTCTTTCTCCACTGAGACTTGGCCTACCAATTACTTCCTTGAGAGAAAGATGCTTCTTTTAGCAGGTGGACAAACAACAAGGGCAAGTGTTAGGCCTTTAGGGGGGGAATGCAGATAGCAGTGAGGACCAGAGATGTTTGACTGACTCCCAGGGATTTGTGTCTGACTGTCCTGAATGGAACAAAATACTAGGTTGTAGGTTGTAGGTTGCGTTTATTTATAGGCCGCCCTTTTCCCTGAGGGGACTCAGGGCGGCTAACAACTTATGGGAGGGGAAGACATACAATAACATAAAAATACAATGTATAACTAAGATCAAACAACATTCATTCAATATTCGGGCGGGGGCAAACTATGGTCTTTACCCCCAGGCCTGGCGGGATAGCCAGATCTTGAGGGCTGTGCGGAAGGTCTGAAGGGTGGTGAGGGTACGAATCTCCACGGGGAGATCGTTCCAGAGGGTCGGAGCTGCTACAGAAAAGGCTCTCCTCCGCGTAGTTGCCAGCCGACACTGGCTGGCAGATGGCACTCGGAGGAGGCCTAATCTGTGGGATCTTATGGGTCGAGAGGAGGTAATTGGCAGAAGGCGGTCTCCCAAGTACGCAGATCCACTACCATGAAGGGCTTTATAGGTAGTAAGAAGCACCTTGAAGTGCACACGGAGGCCAACAGGTAGCCAGTGCAGCTCGCGGAGGATAGGTGTTATGTGGGCGAACCGAGGTGCACCCACGATCACTCGCGCGGCCGCATTCTGGACTAGCTGAAGCCGCCGAATGCTCCTCAAGGGCAGCCCCATGTAGAGCACATTGCAGTATTCCAGCCTAGAGGTCACGAGGGCGCGAGTGACTGTTGTGAGAGCCTCCCGATTCAGGTAGGGTCGCAACTGGCGCACCAGGCGAACCTGGGCAAATGCCCCCCTGGTCACAGCCGACAGGTGGTGATCAAAAGTCAGCTGTGGATCCAGGAGGACTCCCAAGTTGCGAACCCTGTCTGAGGGGTGTAAATTTTGACCCCCCAGCCTGATCGTTGGTACACTAGCCAAATTTTTGGGAGGGAAACACAACAGCCACTCGGTCTTTTCTGGGTTGAGTACAAGCTTGTTAGCCCGCATCCAGTCCCTAACGGCTTCAAGACCCCGGTTCATCACGTCCACCGCTTCATTGAGTTGGCACGGGGCGGACAGATACAGCTGCGTATCGTCCGCGTATTGGTGGTATCTTATCCCGTGCCTCCGAATGATCTCGCCCAGCGGTTTCATGTAGATGTTAAATAGTACGGGGGACAGGACCGACCCCTGCGGCACCCCATATGATAGGGGCCTCGTGGTCGATCTCTGACCCCCGACCAACACCGACTGCGACCTGTCCGAGAGGTAGGAGGAGAACCACCGTAAAACGGTGCCTCCCACCCCCACCTCCCGCAGTCGTCGCAGAAGGATACCATGGTCGATGGTATCGAAAGCCGCTGAGAGGTCGAGGAGAACCAAGATGGAGGCATAGCCTCCATCCCTGGCTCTCCAGAGATCATCGGTCAATGCGACCAAAGCGGTTTCTGTGCTGTAACCAGGTCTGAAGCCGGACTGGAAGGGGTCCAGGTAATCGGCTTCCTCCAAGGACCGTTGGAGCTGGTAGGCCACCACCTTCTCAACAACCTTCCCAATGAAGGGGAGGTTGGAGACTGGACGATAGTTGTTAAGTATGGCTGGATCCAAAGATGGTTTCTTCAGGAGGGGTCCCGAAATGTTGAGGAGCTCTATTGCTAAACATACCTATCAGTTGATAAGACGCACCAATCACAAGAAGATATTTTTCTGTATTACAAGGTAGGATTATACCTCACAATGAAGTACCTTGATTTGAACTAGGAATAGGGATTGGCCAAAGACAGATCTATTGTACAAATTAAAGAAATCACATTAAGCCTCCCCCTTATCTTTGCCTATTGCATATCTTGTTTGTAGTTTCTGAGATTCTATGCTAGCTAAAGGTAAAGTTCCAGAAGAGCATGAAGCTCCTTCAAACAACTTAGGTCTAATCCTCAGAGACCTTCAAAAACCCATGCCCAACTGTAATGTTTCATGCGACTAAAGGAGGAAAATAGGATTGAGTTTAATATGTGTTTTGCTGCAGCCCAGGAATTCAGTGACCATTTCAGTTTTAAGCAGAGATTTTGACCTATTAAAAATGTGCACTATTATCTAAGGTCCTGTGTTTAGCAGGAATAAAACCTGTCTTAAAATATTCTCTGTTGCAGCTACCTAAATATGTGTGTCCCCTGAATCTGTATATAAAAATGTTATACATGTAATACTGATGCAATAATTAGCAGTATATGTAGACTTCTACCGACTAGGGTAATTTTCCTTTGTTCCCATTATCCATGGTTAGCAACTATGAAATTCAGGTTGGTAGTTTAGGATAACCTGAATTCATTTGCTTATTCTGAATTCTTATCCTAAAAGCAAAAGTAGACAGTTTGGGAAGGAAGCTGATCTTTGACTGGCAGACTGTAGGTCATGCTTTAACATCATGGGTGAGGTCTAGATAAACTATAAATTAGATTTGAATTAATTTTCCTTTAAATGCAAGTAAATGAAAAGCAAACAAATTACTTTAGTTCAATATTAATGTCTTCCTTGTATTTTGTGGTTTTCCTTTTTTTTTGTTTTGTTACATTAGCAATTACAATTTTGGGGGCATTTTGAGGAGATGATCCACAGCCTTTCAGTTATCCTCCCTGGCTTAAGGTTTTCTCATTTCCTCTTTTAAGAATAAAATGAAATGACCTCATGTCCATTACTCTTAGATTTATGGGAGAAGGATACAAATGATGTATCGCATAAAAAGCTTGATGTCAGGCTTACATTTTGCGAGCAGAAAAGTGAATTAGAGCAGAGACAATGTGAAATTACAAAGCGCTGTTCTAGCAAGGTAAATGAAAAAGCAGCTTTTTTTTATTTTTTGCAGTTCCAGTTTTTTGCCCTTAACCCAGTGGGTTTGACAACTCTTTAACATCTATAATTTTGTGCATATTTAAAACAAAACCATGCCTACTCTCCCATCAATTTAAACACACTGCACCACACCAAATACATGCTGAATTTCAATTAAAACAGCATGCACTTTCCAATAGTTGCTTTCCAATAGCTGCCTTTGGTTTCATGCTTTTGTAGGTCTAATGCTTCTCCCTGCTGCAGCTTAATTAGAGAGGGCAGAATGTTCTAACAATGAAAGACAAAGGAAGAGGTTGACGCTAGCAATTGTTTCCTCGTGTTTGTCCACCCCTCCCTGCATGCTCTAGGGCTAAAGAAAAATAGCTGAGTATAAGACAATTGGCCAGAACTGGTTGAGAAGAAAGGCAGCACATTTTTACTCCAGCTACTTCTGGCTTGGAACAGATGACAAAAGCAAGAACAAATGAAACAATGCTGAGGAGACTGGTAGAGGGAGCCTCTGGAACTCCAAAAATAGAGAGGGACAGTCACAGCTTCGGTCTCTGTCACTGAAGTCTTCACCTTTAAAGATCTCAGAGACAGAACTTAAGGTGTACAAGGACTTCTGCTCAACTTGAGAGAACTTTTGGTAACTAAATGGAATAGATAGACAGACGATAGATAGATAGATGATAGAGATAGATAGATAGATAGATAGATAGATAGATAGATAGATAGATAGATAGATAGATAGATAGATAGATAGATAGATAGATAGATAGAAGACAGATAATGATTTTCAGTTAGTAATGTGTTCTGACCCCCTCCTCTGTCCATTAATGAAAGCCGAGACAAGCTTAATTAGAATGTCCTTTAATAACAAGACCAGAATCTCGGTGGCTGAAAGCCAAGCAAACAAACAGATAAGAACCTTGGCAGCAAGTCTGACAAACCTTGGCAGCAATTCAGACAAACCTTGGCAGCAATCCAGCCTGCCAAGTTAGTTACATTCTCTTTAGTCAATACGTTGACTTCTGCAAGATGGGCGTGTCACAAGCAGTCTTTTTTATAGTCTGGAGAGGAGCCTAATGACCACCAGCTGAGCACAATTACCTCCTGTAATTGCGTAATTGTTTTTGATGCCGAGTAGCTCTTCGATGGCGTGCATCCAGGAACAACTCATTGCTGGTTTCTGGATCACTCTCCCTTGTCTCCTCCCCACTGGTCGAAGGCTCAGGCACCACCTGGTGGTCAACCAGTCTCTCTGCACCCTGCTCGGAGTCGGAACCCTGTCCAGGGTCCTCCATATCCTCTAGAGCCAACTCATAGGGCCCCTCGCTGTCGGAGTCTGGTGGCAGCTCCAACAGCTCCTGCTGGGCCACAACATAATGTGATACATACATATACATAAACTCTCTCTAAAATGAAATATACACATAAATCTTTATATTTGTAGAAGTTTATATTATATTGATGAATCTAGATGAATACATAAATGGATAAAAATGCTTTGATAATTGATGATAGAGGGAGGAAGAAAAAGAGAGAAAGAAACAGTAGACTTTTATAACTTCACATCTTTAAATATGTTAACTATACTTAGAATTTCTAGCCTCTAAGACCAGTAACTGAGGAAATATTTCATTGAGTAATATTGCAGATAGAAATATTACAAATTGGATGAGGGAACAAGAAGTGAAATATTAGAAATATGTTGAAATATAAAGAGTGGTTTTCCCTCCACAAAGAAATCATACCTATGTATCATGTATTTAAACCATGCCAGTACTGAATGGCCTTTTGTAAGATGTTTTCCTTTTCATATATGTAAAATACGGGGTGGGCGGGATTAAGTTAGACAAAAAAACCAGGTGTCTTTTACTGAGGAAACTAACTACCTCTTGCTTATTAAAGAGCATTATAGGTTTTCTGAAAGATCCTCACAGTTTTCAATGCTTTTCTGAGAAACTTCACTGGTTCTGGAAAAATAGATTGAAAATCTAAATTAATGTGATGCAGCATTTCTTAGATTTGTCATTCTTCTCAACCCTTTGGGGGGGGAAATGGGAAATCTATTGAGATAGGACATACATCATCTCTCTCATCAAATTTGTTACAGCTCCAAAATCTATTTTCCAAGAAGCAATAAGTTTCTTAGAATAGCGCTGAAACATTATCTCAGTGCTGGCCACATAGCACTGGGGAGAAGCTAGTAAGCTAGAAAAGGGACCGGCAAGGCATAAACGAGATGAATTTAATGAATGCATGGAGGATGAATTCTTGATTTTTGTGAAGTCTTGGGAGGGGGGGCTGTTTGCTGCAATCTGGACCTCTGATGAAATTACCTGAGCTGAAAATACAGTCTTGGCTAACACCAAGCTTAGAAACAAATTTGAAGGGGTGGTTTAAAATACGTATCTTCGCAGTTCTCAAGGCAGAGTTTATACCGCTTAAAATGGGTCACAGCCTACAACTGTTTTTTCCTCCCACTGGCAAATGTATAACATTAAAAATGGAAATTGTTGCGTCCTCCCGATGCAGCCGGCAGCTGCAGCCAGAGCCCGAGGTCTCTGATTGGTTTTGGCGCGCCTGCTGGCCGGCGGGAAAAATATGCGCCTCCGATTGGTTACCCACCTGACAGCTGTCAAGTATAAATAGCTGTCAGGCGGGCTCGGTTGTTCGTTCGTGTTTCTGTTCCTTGTTGAGTTGTTCCTGCAATAAAGTTGAATTGAATTCACCTCAGGCTCGAGTTTTAAAAGAAATAACAGCTAACTCTCTACCCTTTCAGGAAGCCTACAAGCAACAGGGTCAGGGAATTATACTGTTTTGTTGAATAAGACTGGTGAACAGATTTGAAAGGAACATGACATTGGCTGCTTTCTAATTATTTTGTCACTTTTAAAGTTCTAGGTATTCCTATCTTTTGTTTACATCTATTCCTTCTTGTTTTAATCTTAGTGGATAAGCTTGTTCAATTGTTTGTTCATTTTTCTTTGAGGACACTGAAATTTAAGTGTTTATCTCTGGTAAATTATCTCAGCTCTGTTGTCTTATTTAGAACATTTGCCTTTTAAATCTTTCACACTCCAGACTTTTCCATAGATTATCAGTCAGTGAAACAAATATTATCAGTCAGCGAGAGAAGAGACCAGTCTCTGGCAATTTCCCTGCCTGTAAAATAGAATTCATCATTTTACAGCTTATAAAAGTTTATCCACAAAACATTTACAATAAAAGCCTGATAGTCCATCAGATTCAGGTGCTTTTCCTGATTTAACCCTTTATATAGCTTCAAAAACTTCTCTTGTTGTTATAGATCAGTGATGCGTGCACGCATGACCCAGTGGTGGGATTCAACCGGTTCGCACCTATTTGGGAGAACCTGTTGTTAACTTTCTATAAGCAGTTCGGAGAATTCAGTTGTTGGAAGAAATCTCCTTTTGTTTTTTTTCACTTTACAGGGCTAATCCTGTAAGGGAGGCAGGAAGGAAACATTTTGGTGTTGTTTCTAGCCTGATCTTTATTGTCCTGCTTACAGAAACTGCCTTTCTGGTTAACCCTTATTACATTGTCACAGCTAGTTTAGTTTAGTTTAGTTTATTGGTCTTGTATGCTGCCCACTCCCGAAGGACTCCAGGTGGCTTACAATAAACAAGGGAAGGGGATAAATAGACAAAACAAAACAACAATTTAAAATACACAACATTCATAGTTACCGTGGGGCTGGATACTTCAACAGCCCCCCGGCCTGCCGGAGCAGCCAGAACTTAGTGGCTTTGCAGAAGGCCAGGAGAGTAGTAAGGGTCCGGATCTCCACAGGGAGGTCATTCCAAAGGGCTGGAGCTGCAACAGAGAAGGCTCTCCCCCGGGGAGTCGCCAGCCAACATTGGCTGGCAGATGGGATCCAGAGAAGGCCTAGTCTGTGCGATCTGATCAGTCTATGGGAGGTAATTGGCAGGAGGCGGTCTCTCAGGCACCCAGGTCCGATGCCATGTAGGGCTTTATAAGTAATGACTAGCACCTTGAAGCGAGTCCGGAGACTAATGGGTAGCCAGTGCAGCTCGCGGAGGATAGGTGTAACGTGGGTGTACCTGGGTGCACCCACAATTGCTTGTGTGGCTGCGTTCTGGACTAGCTGAAGTCTTCGAACAGTCTTCAAGGGCAGCCCCATGTAGAGCGCATTACAGTAATCCAGTCTAAGTAATCCAGCTAAGGTGAAGCACCCATCGACGTGAGTTACATTGAATTGACCCCCACACGGTCACATGACCACCAAGCCCCGCCTACCCATCTGGTCATTAGCGCAGAGAACCGGTTGTTAAATTATTTGAATCTCACCACTGGCATGACCGAACCCTTAAAGTGCAATGTGCACATGGCCCTGCACATGTACCCCACTCTTCATGCATGCACAGCAGAAATCCTAATCCTAATTCCGCATGGCTGGTGGGAGGCGCATGCACATGTGTGGCAGAGCTGAACTGGGGCAATGGCTCGGCTGCCCTCAGAGAGGCTACTGAGTGCCATAGGTTCACCATCATGGTTATAGATCAATTCAAAATTTGTCCTTATTGCTCTGTAATCCTTAGTAGATGTTCATCTCTTTTCTTGAAAAAAATAGCATGTATTTTTATACAAATTGGAATAATACTGATGAAATGTTCTTTGCATAGCCTCATTATCCATTAATACAGTTTCAGTTCCATTTGCTTTTCTTTTTCTTAATTTGTAAGGTAACGATTTCCCTGGTTTATTTACAAATTCAAACTTTCTTTGCTTTACATAATTCATTTTTATTTTCAATTCTTACTGTTAAAATTCATAGCTGTTGCTGTAAAAGTTTAATTTGCTGAGAGATACTTATCTTCTCTGAGAATTTAATTATTACTCTTTTTTATCTCATCCAAAATAGATCATGTTTTCTCTTGCCTCTTCTTGTCGAGTTCAGTATAATGCTATATAAAATAGCCTCTGATATAAGCTTTTCTTACATGCCAACCATTCTTAAATCAGTGTATTAATGTACATTTTTTTTTGTAAAAAAAATCTTTTTACAACCATTTACTGTTCTTTCTTTCTGTAACATTTTGGTTAGCCTCCCTCTAAAACAACTAGATATCTTTTCATAACTTAAACTCACAGGATTATCATCAGATAAAGTTCTTGGTAAAATCTTTACCATAGAGACCTTAATATTCAAATTATTTGAAATCCAAATCATATCTACTCTTGAAAATGATCTATATATTTTTTTCTGAAAAGAAAGTTTACTTTGTAGAATTACCACATTTCTCTCTCTGTACATCCAATAACCCTAAGTCAGTGATGGTGAATCTATGTGTTTAAAATCATGTGGCCAGGTAAAACTATGGGGCATCATTTTCACAGCTGCCAGAAGACACCAAATTCAATTAATACATCTGTTGCCACATCATGAATAAGTGGTGATAATCTAGATGGAAAAAAATAGCAACCAGGATAAACTTTTTTTTCTTGTTAAAGAACACTGCAACAATGAGAATCCAAACAGATGTACTAATCAAGTAATGCTATTTGGCTGAATTCTTTAATCAGATTATTGTCTCAGAGACAAACTGGAGAAGAATCTCAGCATCATCCTGAAGCAGCAGGTGCCATTTACATGATTTTGGACTGAGATCTGAAGAAAAAGAGGATCCAAGACAAGATACTGTTGATTGCCTATAATGTCCTTTATGACTTTGACCCTTGTGCCAGCGTTCCAAGTATCATGTAGAATTAAATCAGAGTCCAAGGCAAAACGATCCTTAAAGTTCCAATTTAATAAATCAGACATCTTAGCCCATCTATGGAATCCCAATTCTGGAAATTCCATCAGAAATCCCACCTACTTAAAAGTTCATGATCTTGTCCCCACACCCACAATCCATCACATGGTCCAATCTTCTTCTTCCATGCTGGCGTCTCCACCCAGCTGCTTCCGATCAGGTGCAAAGGTGCGGAGACAAAAGATGACCTTGGTCTTCTAGAAAAGAATGACAACAATGCATTCCACAATCCTACTCCTTTCTATTCCCCCCTCCCAACAACTACACTAATGGAAAAGCATAATGAAATAAGAGAAAGTGTGGCAGGCCAGAATTCTAAAAAGGATATAATTGCAGGCCTGACACCTTGATCCATTTGGGACCAGCTTCTTCAGGTAAAATCTGCCTACCTACATGATCTAGCAGAGAGAGAATGCTACATAATCCTACAGTGACAGAGATTGGAGTTGGGGTCCAGGAAGCCATGAGTAGCCCCTGAGGCATAAAACCAGCTGAATGAGTTTGGGCCATTATCTTTCTGTAAGCATTATCTTTCTGCAAGCAGATGAGGGCAAGCCACTTCTGATTTTTTTTTAAAGAAAACTGCAGGGATTAATCAAAACAGTTGTCAGGAATCAATAATAATAATTAAGCATTTAATAGCATAACAGAAGTGGAAGGGACCTTGGAAGCCTATTCAAGCAGGAGACTCTATACCATTTTACACAAGTGACTGTCCAGTGTCTTCTTAAAAGCCTCCAGTGATGGAGCACTGACAACTTCAGAAGGCAAACAGTTCAGAATTATTTACTCAGTAGCAGCTATAATCTGTTAACAAATATTAGAAATCTCTGAGAAATCTCTGGACCTATTGGCCCAGAGATGACGATGTGGTCTATGAGATCTGTGTCCTGTCATCTAAACAGTGTAAGAACACTTCTGTATCATTCGGAACAAATTTGTATCCCTCTAAATGTAATTGACTATTTGGTTGAAAAACAAACTACGATAGTTGAACAACTCTAAAGTAGTTTAGTGGAAACAATGATCAAGCACAATCTTTCCCCCAAACTTTAACAAAATATAACATTCTTCACTTCTGAGTAAAAGACACTTGGATCACTCATTTGATCACTGGATGCAACAAAAATTCCTAAACAGACTATTACCAGCATCATGATCAAGCTGCCAAAATTATAAAGGAACTGAGGAATACTCATTCAAGAATTCTCAGCTTAGGTGGAACTCTTTCATCCAGCTACACTCAGAGAGCCAAGATGTCAGGTACAAGGAGTGAGATGGTAAAGAAACTAAGATGGAATCTTGCATTATCCATTTGTGGTGAATTATCTACTGCAGCTTCATGACCATCCTCTCTTTCCCCAAGTTTCTTCTGATCTATACATTTGAGTTTTTATTAAAAAAAAGAAATCTTTCCCTTTTCTTTCCGAAGTAGTATTACGGAGAACACATTTCATTCTCACTTTCCTTTCTTTCTCCAGAAAACCTCAAGGGAAAAGAAGAGAGGGAAGTAGAAGGATGGAGTCCCTAATTAATATCATTTTAATGCTGAATTTAATAGTCTTCAGGGCTGTCAGGTTGTGAACCAGGCCCAATATTCCAGTAATTAATGATCGTTTCATGCTTGGTTAAGTTAAGACCCAAGAAAGGAGCCAAATTTTATGTCCATTCATTGCTTTATTTTTTCAAATCAACTTTGAGGAAAATAATACAAATCTATCCAAAAACTATCTTGTATGGTTCTGACTCTGAGTCTACTGAAAGTCACTGCTAGGATTGATTGATTGATCAATTGATTCTACCACCACTACCAGTACCATCATCATCACATTCTAAATCCTTCAATAATTGCCATGCAATGCTGCAGAATATGCTGATATATCTCCATAATACAGATGAGAAATTGAAAGTGACATATTCAACACCCCTCCACTAAAAGAAGGCAAAGTTGGATTAGTTGATTCAACAAAAGGCCTTGGGCATAATGATCCTATTAGCTTTAGCAAGAGAACGTAGGAAAAAACACTTTCCTCTTTTTTGCAAAAAAATAATAGAGGAAGGCTGATCTATATCTTTCAATTTAGAGCACAGGGCTGGCAACATGAAAGAATTCACAGTCTGCTGTTATCTATATCATGCATTATGGGCAACAAGGCCCACCAATTTCTTTGACAGAAATAAAATTAAAAGCAACTGTGACAGGTGGGGACTCTATTTCAGGGAACATGGCTGAGTTATTTTGAAAGAAACCAACAGCACCTTGATTCTTGCTCCCACATTTGTATTAAAATTGTATTCATTTTTAGGTACATCTGTACTGTTACTTATTCACGTTACATCAGCAAGGGATTTGCTTAAGTAGGCACAAGTCATAGATGACTGTAGTGCATAGACGTCAGTGGAATTGGGCTGTGAATCTTCTTGAACAGCACGTAAAAATATATTACTACTAGGGGTGTGTTTGTATGTATGTATATGTGTGCAAATGCACCAGTTACATTAGCATCATTTGATATACTACTACTCCACAGTTTCCTCGGGGAGACAAAAAAAAATAGAGAAGCTAATAAGACAGATGGAACAAAAACATGTTCAGGTGCCACAAGAAATTGTCAGAACAATGAAGAACCTGTGTCATTATAAGTAGTTTTGTTGTGTGTGTATCTGAATATTGAGTTCACCCAGCATGACAAAACGAGTTGCTAAAATAAAATGTGACACAGGAAAGGCTTCTCCTTCTCCTCCCCCAGAAGGTGGTTGATACAATTTAATTCTTCATTCAATTTAATACAAGCTAACTGAACTATTCATTCATCTAAAACAGTGTTTCCCAAAGTGTGGTACGCGTACCCCCAGGGAAGAGTTTGGTGGGAGTACGCGTTGCACCGGAGTTTGGTGGGGATCACGTGGGAATATCCACTGCACCGTACTTAGCTGCGCCCACAGAACCAAATTATGATGATCTGTCATCTCAACATAAACAATTTCATCCTTCTCATTGAATCAAATAAATGTTCTTTATAATATAACTTTCGTTTATTTTGCGTATGTACCAAAAAAATAAAAAAATAAAAATATTTTGATTTTTATTAAAGCATATGTTTTTTATGGGTACTCAGCATTACGAACATTATAGAAGGGGTACACATATGTCAAAAGTTTGGGAAACACTGATCTAAAACAAATTTTTCCAATTAAATAGAATGGACATACAAGGCCAATCACTCATATTCACATTCCCCTTTGCATCGCAAGAAACTAAAACTGCCTAAATATATTATCCAGGTGATCTGATTATCATGGACTCACTGGTAGAGTCTTCTTCCAATGATGAAACACCACTACCAACTTCATCAATATTCAGGCTTATGGGAGATAAACTCAATGCAGAGGTGGAGAAACTGCTAAGTCAAACTTCCTGGGGGATAAATGATGAAAAAGAAATTGCATTAATGGAACAGAATCTCCTTCTACTTTGTGTGTACTATACATCATGACATTACCCATACACAAAAGAGATGGAGCTTGCACCATAATGGCATGTTGTTGCTTTTGAGAAAAATGCTAGATCCTGTGGATATGTATGCTTCATATGCTACTTAAACCAGTGGTGGGATACAAATAATTTAACAACCGGTCCTCTGCCCTAATGACCAGCTGGGTAGGCATGGCTTGGTGGTGTTGTGACTGGGTGGGTGTGGCCAACTCAAGGTCACTCAGGTCAATGGGCACTTTGCCTTAGTTGTTACAATGGTAATAAGGATTAACTGGAGCGGCAGTTTCTGTAAGCAGGGCAATAAAGATTAGGCTAGAAACAACACCAGAATGTTTCCTTCCTGCCTTCCTTACAGGATTAGCCCTGTAAAGTGGGGAAAAAAACAAAAGGAGATTTCTTCCAACAACCGGTTCTCTGAACTACTTAGAAAGTTACCAACCGGTTCTCCCGAATAGGTGCGAACTGGCTGAATCCCACTACTGACTTCAACCCACTGACTTTTTCCTTATCTCCACATCATTAGAATACTTGGATATGTGCTAGAAAACAATCCATCTATTTACCTTGAATTTGTTTTTTGTTTTTTTCATAATGTCAGTTGAACAATTGGAAGTTATGATGGCTCAAAGTTATGGTTATTACAGTGCTTCTGTGTTAATATGATCCGAATGTACGAACATGAGTTCATATGCAAATCAACCTATACCTGCTTATCTCTCCTCATTTCTGCTTTTTTGGCCACTCTGAACTTTGCTTTCACCACCCCCACTTTTTTCTATGCCAGATGACTATCACCTTCATTGTTTTCTTTCTGCTGCTGCTGAGACACACTTAGCAATAGCAATAGCAGTTAGACTTATATACCGCTTCATAGGGCTTTCAGCCCTTTCTAAGCGGTTTACAGAGTCAGCATATCGTCCCCAACAACAATCCGGGTCCTCCTTTTACCCACCTCGGAAGGATGGAAGGCTGAGTCAATCCTAAGCCAGTGAGATTTGAACAGCCGAACTGCAGAACTGCAGTCAGCTGAAGTAGCCTGCAGTGCTGCATTTAACCACTGCGCCACCTCGGCTCTATAACTTACCTGAGGAAACTACTGGTTCTCTGCAAAATCTTTGTGAGAGCCACTTATCTCCTTCCCTTTCGGCATCTGTGAAGTCTGCTGCCATTATCTAATGCCACTGCCCTGTGTTCACTTTCATCATCATCTTCTTCCCATTGCTATTGAGACACACCAATCAGCAGTGGAAGGAAGAAGAAGATAGTGAAGATTAGTTGGGAGCAGCAGGCAGCAACAAGGATAGGCTTGGTAAGAGTGGAAGATGGTCAAAAGAGCAGAAATGAGCAGAAATGGGCTGGAGATAGGCAGTTGAATTAGAGATAAATGTGGCAGGGCAGGTGAAGAGCAAGTTGCTCACTTAATGACCAAGGTGAAGCCAATGTCTAGGAAAAGACATATTCATTCAATCCAGCCTTCAGCATCTGGTTGACCTAAAACATGAGTGAGTTAGTGAGTGAGTGAGTGAGTTAGTGAATGAGTGAGTGAGTGAGTGACAGAATAACAGAGTTGGAAGGGATCTTGGAGGTCTTCTAGTCCAACCCAAGGAGAAAATCCTGTACAATTTCAGATAAATGGTTGTCCAATCTCTCCTTGAAGGAGCACCCACAATTTCTGGAGGCAAGCCATTCCATTGGTTAATTATTCTAACAGTCAGAATTATTTCCCTTATTTCTTGGTTGGTTCTTTCCTTGAATAGTTTCCATTCATTCCTTCTTATAGCAATAGCAATAGCAGTTAGACTTATATACAGCTTCATAGGGCTTTCAGCCCTCTCTAAGCGGTTTACAGAGTCAGCATATTGCCCCCAACAACAATCCGGGTCCTCATTTTACCCACCTCGGAAGGATGGAAGGCTGAGTCAACCTTGAGCCGGTGAGATTTGAACAGCCGAACTGCAGAATTGCAGTCAGCTGAAGTAGCCTGCAGTGCTGCATTTAACCACTGCACCACCTTGGCTCTTATATTACCTTTCAGGTGCTCTGGAAAATAGGTTGACCTCCTCTTCCTTGTGACAGCCTCTCAAATATTGGAACATTGCTACCATGTTACCCCTAGTTGAGTGAGAGGTGTAATATACATATTGTAAATATATGTGTTGATTCCTCAATATAGAAAAACTACTTCTGGTTCTAAAGCAACACAGGGAGAGCCTGGCAGAACTCTGATTTACTGGCTTCATAAGTGACCCCACAGTCCCAGGGTTCCCTTGGACACAGGACCCATTCATCTTTTCCATAAAATAAGTCAATCACTATGTCGGGTCAGCTAGTTACTACAGCTCATTAAATATTTTAAAGCAACCTTGGGTGGATGAGAGACCAGGTGAGATTGAGGTGAAATAAATGATAAAAACACTGTTTCCTTTAAACTCCAACCATTTGTTTACCATTCAAGGCACTGTGCAATTGGAACAGTGCCTAGCAACAAGGGTCACTTTGATTTAACAGCAGCTTTGTCACCTGAATCTGTCAATCCCACCATGTTACTTTATGTAAACAGTAAACATTTGTTTGTATTTCTGTCTTCTGAATGTATTCTGAATTACTATAGCTTGAGATCTGTTTTTAGCTGAATCTGATGCATACTTCTAATTATCTTTCTGTCTGTTTGTCTGTCTGTCTGTTTGTCTGTCTGCCTGCCTGCCTGCCTGCCTATCATCTATCTATCTTTCTTAGTGTACATCCATCATCTCTGCCCCTATGTTAATCATCTCTGTCTCTATGTTAATCATCCCTATCTCTATCTACCTATCTCAATATATATTTCCTTAGCCAATTATTTCAGGAGGATTCATCAGGGCTAATACACATGGAATTAAGAAAACTAAAGAGTTGTTTGAATGACACCTTTAGGATGAGATGTTGTTTCTGTCTCTAGATTTTTCCATTGTTTTTAATAGCTTGCCTTAGTTGATAAGCTGCTCAAAGCATAATGTAGCAATCTAGAAATCTTAAACAATATATAATTATTATAGCAGTAGACTTAGCAGTAGACTTATATACCGCTTCATAGGCCTTTCAGGCCTCTCTAAGCGGTTTACAGAGAGTCAGCATATTGCCCCCAACAATCTGGGTCCTCATTTTACCCACCTCGGAAGGATGGAAGGCTGAGTCAACCCTGAGCCGGTGAGATTTGAGCCGCTGACCTGCTGATCTAGCAGTAGCCTGCAGTGCTGCATTTAACCACTGCGCCACCTTGGCTCTTATTATTTATTCCAAAAGAAAGAAGGAGTTAGATAGAGACCGTTTGACTTGAATTACCATGCCCCCAATAGTGATCCTCAAGGAAACATTACGTTCAATCTCTCATAAAGTCAAAATAAGTTGTTTTTTGTTTCTGTAGTTAGAGTTTCTGCATCATTATGTCAATTTCATTTCAATCTACTGACTGCGATTTGAACATTAATTTTCAGACAATACAAATATTTCATCCATGGGATTTCTGTCATAGTATCATTATCATTTGAAAGAGGGTCCGTTACTAAAGATTCATCCATCCATTTTTGTTGTGAGCTAAATCTAATGTTGTACAGTTTGATTAGTCCATGGCTCTTTTCTCTAATAACAGAAATTCAGAATATAATTCAGAAATTATATTCGCTGTTGTGATAATGCATTTATATAATATGGCTATTTTCATTGTTAAATAATGATAATGCATTTCCTGCAAAATTCTAAATGCTAGCCATAGTTCTGTCCAGAACATGAATTTAAGTCAAAGATAATAGCCTGCTTTTTAACTTGAATTATATTGCTGGTAGTTGGCATAATATTATAAAATCAGTATCTGAAGAATGCATTGGCTCTTTGTTAACTATTGGCCATAGCAATCTGAAGGAATTGGTTATGATATCTATGATTTTTCATAAAATGCTGAATCAGGGTTTGATGACTCTAAAGCAATCACTGATATTGCTTCTTGCCTCTAAGCTACATATTCCATGACCGAAGAAGCAAAGGGTTTTATTGTAAAGCATGCATGTATCTCCACCCTATTTTATTGCCTGCCAGCTATTAAATCTATTCAATAGAAAATGAAGTACTGGAAAGTAGCCATTGCAAGCAGGGTCCTTAAAGGGTTGTTTGTCCTCTCTTTTAACCTTGTTTAAAATCCCGGGATTCTTGTGAGAATCCAGCCATCCTGAAATATAAGACTTTGTGCAACTCTTAAGAGGTTTTCAACATTGCTAGTGTTAAGCAGCATCCCTTAACAGATGGAGTATAGAAGCTAGTATAAGAGGTATCTGAGTACCTGGCTCAATAATAGTGCTGAGGGAGGGATTTTGGAGTCCTAGTGGACAATCACTTATGTAAATGTGAGCCAGTAGTGTGCTACAGCTACCAAAAGAGCCAATGCAGCCCTAAGATGCATTAACAGAGGGATAGAAACAAGATCCTGTGAAGTGTTAGTACCACTTTATAAGGTCTTGGAATATCACATCCAGTTTTGGTTGCCACAATATGAAAAAGATGTTGAGACTCTGGAAAGAGTATAGAAAAGAGCAACAAAGATGATTAGGGAACTGGAGGCTGAAACATGAAGAATAGTTGCAGGAATTGGCTCATCTACTTTAATAAAAAGGACTAGGGGAGACATGATAGTAGTGTTTCAATATCTAAGGGGCTGCCACAAAGAAGGAGGTGTTAATCTAATCTCCAAAGCACCTGAAAGCAGACCAAGAAGCAATGGATGAAAAAAATAGTCGAGAGGAGCAACCTAGAACTAAGGAGTAATTTCCTAACAATGAGAACAATAAATCAGCTTCCCTTTAGAAGTTGCGGGTTCCCTATCACTGGAGGTTTTCAAGAAGAGTTTGGATAAAATGGTGGATAAAAATATGGTGGATTATGCAAAATATTTTTAAAAGAAGGATAAAGTTTACTCCTCAGCTATTCTTACTAGGTATATGTACTGACTTTACAGTGGTAGAGACTAACTTGATTCTGCATCTAATAACGGCAGCAAGACTGTTGGTGGCGCAATACTGGAAGAAGGAAGATTTGCCTACAACTCAAGAATGGACATTGAAAGTTACAAACTTAGCCGAGATGGCTAAAATATCGGCATATCTTAAAGATCACTCAAATGAGAGATATAAACGAGGCTGGAAAAAATGGATTGACTATATACAAAATAAATATGGGACCAAGAAATTCCAGTTAGCCTATGCTTAAGATCAGAAATGATTTAAATTGTTTAAAGTTGGTTCAGCAAGAAGAAGCTAAGGTAGAATGTAGAATGTTATTAATTTTTTTAATTTTTTTTTCTCAATAGATTTTAGACTGTGTTTGTTAGAAATCCATACCGTGTACGGGTTCTGGGAAGTCGGGGGGGGGGAAGGTGGAGGGGGGGAGAGGGTGGAGGGGTATATATTAGGCTAGACAAGAATTTGGTGGTAAACTAGAATTATTTTGATATACAAGAAATTGTACTTCGATGTCTTACTGATTGAGGAATGATGAAATGTTTGCCTTAAAAGAAATAAAACTTTTGAAACTCAAGAAGAGTTTGGAGAGCCATTTGTCCAGAATGGTATAGGGTTTCCTATTGGACTAGAATATCTCCAAAGTCGCTTCCAACTCTGTTATTCTGGAGTTGAAGTTCATCACTTTCAGTTTTCTGCAGAACTCCGCCTACCCCTAAATATAGAAGAATACTTGTTGGGAAGAATAAAGAAGCACAAATCCTTACCAATTCCTCTTGATGGCAAGATAGCTGGTGTTCAGCTGTCATTAACAATGAGGAAAAAAAAACAGCAATCTTGAGTAGGATTACTGAAAGGGAGCAGGATGTAGCTCTGCTCCCACATCAGTTAATTAAAATTACTAGTTCTCTGCAGGAAGAATCTAGCAATCAGCAAGCAGTATCCTTGGAGGGAAGTATATATGTAAATTGTTTTGCAATATGAACAGTGGCACACATGTATACCTCAACTTCTGGTCTGGAAATTAAAGGGAGATTATTGTGGCTGGAAATATTGGTCTACTTGCTCTCAACTACCTGTTGCAAAGTATGTGTGCATGTGCATGTTTTAGCCAACAAAAGCAGTGATTAACTCAATGAGGAAGTCTAATAAAGTAATTGATTGAAACCTAATGAAGGCTGACAGTAAACAATTTCCTCTTAAATGTTTTTCTTTCTTTATTGCAAGGGACATCTCTTAGTCTGCTTCTTAATCAAACGGAAGTAGTATTTGCTAGTGATTCACCTGCCTTTCAGGAATCTATGCAGCAATTTTTATATATCAGCTGAAACACATTTTAACGATTCTCAAATATAAAGATTATTTGGTGGGGAAGTATGGAAGGAAATCTGCATTTAAATGAACGATGCAAAGATTTTGAGTCACTTGTGAGTGAGATGGGCAGTTTCTAAATTTGATACATCAATATATGAATTGAAAAAAGAATTGACATCAAACTTTTTTTTAAAAAAAAAAGTTCAATGCTTAAAATCTTTTGCCTGGATAAGCATCTTTGTTAGCTTTGCCTCCTTTACATTTAGCTATTTTTCACTTTTGCTTTTATGAAAAAGATGTGTAAATTGTCTTAGAGTCTTTTCAAAAAACAATCCGATATAATATTCTACTGCCACGGCTCAAGGTTGACTCAGCCAAAGGATGGAGTTTTGAATAACAGTTCAACGAACAATGCAGCAATAGCCACATAGTAATAAATACATAGCTACTCAATGCAGAAAAGAGAAAAAAGAAAAGACCCACAGGCATTTTTTAATCCAGAATGGAACACATTATTTTTCCTAAAAAGCTTATAGCCTGCCAGTCAAACTATTATACCTTTTGTAGTCAACTCTAGTTTTAAAGAAATTGAGCAAATGAAAATGTTCAATCCAATTGCAATAATAGTAAGACCACAGCACTACAAATATAATGCAATTACATCCAGTACTTCAGTTACAAGCATTGATTTTCTTATCCTTGTGTTCAAAAATTGTATTTATGTATTTGTTTAAATTCCCTTCTATGTAATGAAAACAGTTCCTTGACTATTGATTAGCTTCTGTTTCCTTCTTTAGCTCCTTCCTGAATGATTCCACTTCATCTGCTCCAAATGTTTTTATGGTTTGGAAATCACCCAATGGGCTGCAGCAACCAAATACCGTGGCCTGCCTAAAATCCATGCCTTTGGGGAAAAAAATCCAGAAAAATAGAAAGCTTGTTTTTCCATCATTTTCCTCCCACATCCTGCCAATGTAGGGCTAGTGGCAAGTTCAATCTAGTCACCCACTGAATTAAACACATGGCTCTTTTGGGAGCCTTTTCAAACTCAACCACGACTTTGAGCATTTTGTAAATAAACAGAGGCATTTAGTATAATTAGATATCACTGGAAATTGGGGAAAAAGAGGAACTCATTTAGAAAGCCATTTGCTATGGCACATAAAACATGCTGCACAAGTATGGTTCAGAGTGCTTTTGCTGCAGAACTACACATGCCCCAGTGTTCCTGAACAATAACAATTCAACAGCAGTTTTCTTTGTCCCTTCCCTAGTTCTGCTCCAAGGGCATTCGGCTTAGTCATATTGCAGTTTCTTTTTTTCCCTTCCATTTAATCATATCTGATTCTGCCTGGACAAATCCTTGCAATTTCCAAGGTTTTTCAGAAGTGGTTTGCCATTGCCTCCTTCCTAGGGCTGAGAGAATGTGACTGGCCCAACTGGCTTTGTGCCAATTGTTTCCCGGTTTTTAGCCTGAGAGCAATAGCAATCACACTTAGACTTATATACTGTTTCACAGTGCTTTTACAGTCTTCTCTAAGCGGTTTACAGAGTCAGCATATTGCCCCCAACAGTTTGGGTCAGTGGTGGGTTGCAGGCGGTTTTAAAGATTGGGTGAAAGGAACGCAGGAGCCATGGATCATGAGAGTAATGATGTTTATTAGTACCAGATGACAAGATGACAAGCGATTCAGAAATCCGTTACAACTGTCCGGTATTTATACCCTCAGGTCACCAACTGTCATTAGAACCTCCAATCACAGGCTGTGCTTCGCCCGACCAATTAGAACGCAGCACAGGCTGTTGCTGGGCTATAACAGGCGGTACTTCCCAGTAGGGGCATACCGGAGCCAGCCCGGAGCACCAGATAGCATTCCGGTACGGTGTCTGGAGGCCCCACCCACCGCCTGCGCTCCTTACCATGTTGGCACTTCCGCGCATGTGCATGGCGCACACAGCACCTGCGCTCCGCTCCGCTGAGAAGCTGGAACATCACGGAGGCTTGTGGAAGCATCATTTCCAGCTACAATGCATGCGTGCACCATGTGTGTGAATGTGTGTGTGTATGTGTGTGTGCTGTGCGCATGCATGTGGGTGACGCCAGGGCCATTCCAACCATCCCGATTGGAACAGATTCTGGAACCCACCACTGGTTTGGGTCCTCATTTAACCCATCTTGGAAGCCTGAGACACTCTTGAAGCAGGTGAAATTTGAACTGCCAAATTTCAGGCAGCCAGCAGTCAGTAGAAATAGCCTGCAATACTGTACTCTAACCATTGCTCCGCCATGGCTCAAGCCATGACAACGTAAGCACTACATCAAACTGGCTCTTATTGCTGAACCTCCTTTTAATCTCTTGTTTTGTTTTAACATAGCAGTTAGACTTATATACCGCTTCATAGGGCTTTCAGCCCTCTCTAAGCGGTTTACAGAGTCAGCATATTGCCCCCAACAACAATCCCGGTCCTCATTTTACCCACCTCGGAAGGATGGAAGGCTGAGTCAACCCTGAGCCGGTGAGATTTGAACAGCCGAACTGCTGAACTGCAGTCAGCTGAAGTAGCCTGCAGTGCTGCATTTAACCACTGCGCCACCTCTTCTAACATGTTACTTTGAAGGATGAACTGCTTCTAACTGAAATCCGTATGGCCTTTGAGCAACATAACTCCAGAAAGAGCCAAAAGGAGAAGGACATGAATTAAACTTGTTTTAATTCAATTTAAATTAATTCCAACTGGGCTTTTCTTTAAAAAAAAGCAGTTACTGTATATACTCGAGTATAAGCCTAGTTTTTCAGCCCACTTCTTGGGCTGAAAAAAGCCGCCTCGGCTTATACTCGAGTCAGTGAAAAATCTGCCCGAAATGGAGGAGAAAAAGGGGCGGGGCCATGCCGCTGGGTGACACTCGTGAATGGCCCAGTGCCCCTGTGAGTTTCCCCTCCCTCTGTGTCAGTTTGCCGCGCAGCGCGCAGCGCACCATCCCCCCTCCTCACGTTCTAATGTAATGCAGGGCTGTCTTACGATTCCCCTTCCTCCCCCTCCTGCCGCTCTGCAACGATGTCCCACCTCCTCCTTGTTATGGCAAGCAGCCACATAGCGATGTCCCACCTCCTCTGGTACAGTGATCCAATGGTAGGAATCACTGTGCCGTGTGTCATAGGAGGCGGGACATCGCTCCCGCGGCTGCACGAGACATCATCATCACAGCGGGACATCAGCATCATGAGGTGAGTGAAGTATTTCATTGAATACACCGCTAGTTTACTGTTTTTCTTTGAAATAAATATTCAAAAACATTATTGGTATCTATTTTTATTTTTGAAATTTACCGGTAGCTGCTGCATTTCCCACCCTAGGCTTATACTCGAGTCAATAACTTTTCCAGTTTTTTGTGGTAAAATTAGGTGCCTCGGCTTATATTCGGGTCGGCCTATACTCGAGTATATACGGTAATATGATTGATTTCCATGTACATAATAATATTGTCCTTTGGCCTAATTAAAAGAACAATTCACTGGGAAGTTTTGCAGAAGCTCTGGGACTGCACATGGAGTTTTCAGAGATAACATAGCGGTGTGGGAGTTCAAGGTACCCCTCCCTGGACTTAAACCAATCCCACTTTGCATACGATCTGCATATTTTATGTATGTAAAAGGAACAAACTTTGCATAAATATCCTCAGGCATAGTCCACAGTTAAAGCCTTTGGTCTCAATTAACGGCCAAAATGCTACTTTTTATATATCACAAGTGGAAGCACACTGAACAAGAAAACAACAGTTATGCTAAAAATATAAAAACATGAATGGTATATTCACATTATATGCAGGCAAACCACAGTGTTGTTCGTTATAAGAATAGGCAGTCCTTAGAAATTGGTAGTTTAAATTACCTGAATTGTAAGTAAGAGAAGCTCTTTGAAATATTGGATTAATGAAAGTTGACAAATAAATGGAGGGTAGCTTTCAAATGAAATTCTTTTCAAAGACAAACTCAGCTCTTGGCTAAAAATAAAATCACCTCCATTTGTGAACCTCTATTAGTATTTCTCAAGTTCTAGCTGTAAAATTGGATCTTCTCTATGAAGCTCTAACTAAAGGATTTCGTCTTCCCTTGCTTCATGATGGGTTGATGGCAACGAAGAAAATAACAACTTGGCACAAGGGAATGTAGCTGCCCAGTAATTTGGCAGGAAAAATTATAGATTTGACTTTTGAAGCTCCAGAGCAGTACGTAACCTTGCCTACAGCATATTAGCAAAACAGAGAAACTCAAAAACCACTTCATTTTCTTTGAGCCTGACAACTGGCTTTTATTTTCCTTGGCTTTTGTTTATAATAGAATTCTCACGGGGGGGTTCACTGTTACAATCCATTCACACTTTCCAAGTCGGCAGGGTCCAACTCCGACCAAATATTTGCTACAGTGGGAAATTTAAAACAACAATGTTCTCCCCCCCCCACCTAATTCTCCTTTAGAGAAATCCAGGAATAGAGCTTTGGATGCCCCTCAGCTAATTTCAGTTCTAATTTCAAAAGGCCCTTGTCAGAGGTGGGTTCCTACCAGTTCGCACCTATTCGGTAGAACCGGTTCGCCAAATCTACCGAACCAGTTAGAAGAGGTTCCACCAGTGGACCCGGAAAGCAGGCCACACCTACAGAAGAGGTTTCAAAAATTTTTGAAACCCACCACTGGTCCTTGGATATGATTATTCTACACGATCATGCTCATATTTATAAAACTCAGTGCCTCTGTGAAAGGTAAGGATGACTACTGCGTTTGTGGTGCAATCAGAACATTGCGTGTGTTGAAGTTGTTTTAACGCAAACCAAAGATGCCTTTTAAAAAACAAGTTTACATCATATTCTTATGCATGCCAGTGCTGTGTGTGAGGTAATTTAAGATGGTTCTGACAAGTGTCGTCGGCGTCTTCATATCCAGTCACATGGGCGGCAAGCCACTCCCAACCGGTCACATGGGCAGCAAGCCACTCCCACAAAGGAGGCCACACCTACAGAGTAGGTTCGAACAATTTTTGAAACCTACCACTGGCCCTTATCGAATTTGGACTAGCATTAGCAACCTCTCCCTTCACCTGTAACCTATCACACTGAATACAGAAGGGAGGGAGAAGAAAAAGAAAAGTGAAAGTGGTGATTGAATTTTAGGGGCTAATAGGCATCCAGTGTGAGCTATTTCCACTTCTAGTATTTCCACTATTTCCAGTTTGTACCTAGCAGACCCCCAGTCAGCCTTTATATGCACACTAGAACAAGCATACAAAATGCTTAGTTCAGCTAGCAAGAATTTAGCTAGATGTTTATTCATTGGACATCAGCAAGGAAGGAAGTCCTTAGCTGGCAAAAACAGGATAAAAAGAGACCAAAAACAGGAGGAGACAAACAGAGTTCTGAACAATAGGCTTGAGAGTTACATTATCTATAGACTACCTAAGTCAGGAGTCGGCAATCCACGGCTTTGGAGCTGCATGTGGCTCTTTCATTCCTCTGCTGCGGCTCCCTGTTGTCAGTCAGCTCCACAATTGATAGGGCTTTCAGTTAGGAAAGGTAGAGGAAACAGGACGCCATACTAGAAGACTCTATGGTGGGGGAACCAGACTTCTGGTCAGCTCTAGAATTTAATGGGGGGCTTCCGGTTAGGGCACTCTTTGAGTGTTTAAGGTTACCGACCCCTTACCTAACTCTATTTCAAAAAGCACATAAATTATTAGAACAATTGGAAAGAATATTCTGGCTAATTAGCATAGACTTCCCCCCAAAGGAGTGGACTTTGGTTATTTCTTAAACCATTTATGTATGTAATGGCAACAGAATCAAGATGGAAAGTAGGACCTGGTGAATCCTCTTCTCTTCTGCTCTGTGGAGAAAACAAATTGGTGAATGAGGATGGTGGATTTCCTCCCATCTGGTAGAAGACACCATTGTGCAAATGCGTCACAATATCTAATTTGTGGAATAACGTCTTGGCATGTGCAGCAGCATTTGCTACCAGCCACCCACCCACCCCAAAATAGTCATCGATAGGCATAAATGGGTAACAGAAAGAGTAATGAAGGGATGGATCCTGCATTGTCTTTGCTAATATTAATCTGTCATTATCTGTGGTTTGAATGTTTGGAGCTTAAAAAAGTAAGGCAGGAAGAAAATTGATTTGTTTGAGCTGAGATACTAGAAAAGACTCCTGCATATTCCTTGGAAAGCAAAAGTGACTAACAAATAGTGTACTGGAGTGCATAACACCAGACATGTCAAAAAAAAAAACCTGCATCTCACTGATTTTGGCCATGTCATGGGGGGGAGGGAATTTACTGGAGAAAGCAATTATGTTTGGAAAAGTTAGCGGTGAAAGGAAACCAGGCAGCCAAATAATATGGTGGCTGGACTCCATCAAAACTGACACCAGCCAGAGCCTAGAGAAACTCAAAGAAGCAGTGCAGGATCGGAATATGTGGTGAGACCCGGCCCACAGGAATTGTCAAGAATCAAACTCAACTGAATAGATAAGATCATCATCTGGATTTTTAGGTTTCTGGTAGCAGCCTGGATTGGAACAAGTTGGTCTTAAGAACAGGTTTCTCTGCTTTCAGCCCAGTAAATTATAATTAGAAGGAGATTAAAATAGCAACGCATGGATACTTCAGAATAGCCTACTGATAAATGAGGAATGTCTAAATAGGGAAATTAAGATGGGAAGATCCTGTTTCTCATCTTGGCCACTTTATATATGTAAGGAGGCAGCAGGTTACCTCTTGCAAAAGAGGAGCAGTGGACAGTATAGAAAAGGGTGACTCAGCTTCTTATCAGTTTGAGAACCAATTCTCAAGTAATTCCTGCTGAGGATGCACAGCCTTGCAGCAAGAATTTCCTCTGCCCCTCCTATGCAGAATATATGCCATCTGCACAAAGCATTGCCAACAGCAAGTAACCTCAGCTGGTTCAAAATGTTGCTGTTTGGATAGATCTGAGGACCCAGCGCATCTGCTAGGAAACATTTGCCATTTGTTTGTCCTCAGGCCTCACTCAAAATGCTGATGTTTTTTTTTTATTTCCTGATCTTTAGTACACCATCCCAGACCCATATCTCTCTGGACATCTCTATTGATGCCCAGCAGGCTCCCTTCCTCCCTCGATTTTATTATTATTATGAGATTCTTTTAATTAAAAAAGAAAATGGAGCAATTGTTAACTTCAAGAAAAATACCAGCCTCATCTTTACAGAAAAGAATATGCTACTCACCATTCATAAAGCCCTCCATGGTAGTGGATCTGACTATTTGAGAGACCGCCTTCTGCCAATTACCTCCCTTCGTCCCATCAGATCGCACAGAGTAGGCCTCCTCCGAATTCCATCCGCCAGTCAGTGCCGACTGGCGACTACGCGGAGGAGAGCCTTCTCAGTTGCAGCTCCGACGCTTTGGAACGATCTCCCCGTGGAGATTCGCACCCTCACCACCGTCCAGACCTTCCGCACAGCCCTCAAGATCTGGCTATCCTGTCAGGCCTGGGGATAAGACCTTAACCTCGCCCCACCCGAATGCTGAATGAATGTTGTGTTTTACTGGTTTATTTTTTTATTCACACGTTTTCTTTTTTCTCTTGTGTACAGACTCCTACATATTTACATCACATTCAGGGAGTAAGAACACGGCAATGTTATCCATTCTTGCCCTCTAAAAAATGGTTACTAGTCAGTTGTGGCCCAGCAGGAACCGTTGGAGCTGCCACCAGACTCCGACAGCGAGGGGCCCTATGAGTCAGCTCTGGAGGATTTGGAGGACCCTGGACAGTGTTCTGACTCCAAGCAGGGTGCAGAGAGACTGGTTGGCCACCAGGAGGTGCCTGAGTCTTGGACCAGTGGGGAGGAAACAAGGGAGAGTGATCCAGAAGCCAGCAGTGAGTTGTTCCTGGATGTCCGGAATCGAAGAGCTAATAGGCGTCAGGAACTGTTACGCAAGTACAGAAGGTAATTGCACTCAGCTGGTGGTCATTAGGCTCCTTTCTAGACTATAAAAAGATTGCTTGTGCACACGCCCCTCTTGCAGAAGTCAACGCATTGACTAAAGATAACTTTTGTAACTAACTTGGCAGGCTGGATTGCTGCCAAGGTTTGTCTGAGTTGCTGCCAAGGTCCTTATCTGTTTGTTATGCTTGGCTTTCAGCCACCGAGGTTTTGGTTTCTTGCTATTAAAGTACATTCCAGTTAAGCTTGTCTCGGCTTTCGTTACTGGATGGAGGAGGGGGTCAGAACACTAGTCTATTCTGGCAACAGGATAACCAGCGGGTAGAAATACATTCTAAGGTGGGATTTCTGATTAGCTCTTTGATGTAATTCACAGTATAAAGTTGTAGCTTCACTTTATCTAAAGGATTTTAGCAGCATAACAGTAAGTTATGGTTACACTTGTGACTCTTGAACATGTTCCTGAATTTTGTTTTCTTTTTTTACAGCATCAAGAAGTTTGACTTTTACAAGGATGATATATGTGAACAATCATATATGATACTTTACTTTTCCATGAATGTTCATAAGGAGTTTATGAAGAAATTATCTTCTCTGAATGAAATTAAATTGGACAAATATGATTCTGTCTATTGTAATTTTATTAAAATTATAACAGTAAAAACTAAAAAAGAAAAGAAAAATATAGTGCAGAAAAGAAAGAAAAAAGAATATAATAAGGACAAAGAAAAATATATAAAGAAAAGACTTTTCACCTTCATCACAAGCATAAATAATTTTATAATTTACCACATTCTCTTAAAATAAAAAAAAGATCTTTTTCCTATCTCACATTTCTTATTTATAAACAAATTCATAAAGCACTGTCATTTCAGTCATGCTGTCAGCAAAATACCCTTAAGGATTACCAGAGATAACTAACATACATACATACATGCATGCATGCATGCATGCATGCATACATACATACATACATACATACATACATACATACTGCATTTGTGCTGATAAATAAATAAAAGGGAGAGTAGTATAGATCTATTTCAAGCTATTTAGCTCTCATCAGCTAGCCATACCCTTACTGGGATTTGAACCTGTGCTGTATTACATATTAGGCAGTTGTGTTAGCCACTATTTGGGCATACCTGGGGTTGTGACACAAAATACACACACACACACACACACACACACACACACACACACACGTGTGTGTGTGTTAACCTTGATCAAATAAACTATCTTTATATTGCTTTTTTTTTCCTTCTAGCAACCCTTCCAATAATATTATAGAATTTGATTTCTTTTCATTTTTTTTCTTTGTCCTTTCTTTAAAACTTTAACAAGCCTCTTTTATAAATCCAGCACAGGAGAATTATCTACGTCACTCTTTTGCTTTTTTGTTCATATGTCCTTTTTAATTATTAAGGCATCAGCTGATTTTTGGTTTTGTGTAACATCCATTTTTCCATGTCGTTCTTGTAGGCTGTCATTTTTAAATTCTACTATTTCAGTCCAATCTTGCTCTTGTCAGGAAAAGCTTTTTTGTCTTCCATAGCATCTCTGGATATAGTCTATCAATAGGGACAGACTCTATTAATATTAACTTCTGGGCCCATTGTTCAAAAATTCCCTTCAGAATGTTCAACGTTAAAATATTTTGCTTCCTTCCGTAATTGTATGCCAAGTTTGAGTGTTCTACTTTAGTTATAATTTTTAGTTCCCTCTAGTTTCCTTAAGTGTTCAGTTTTTAAAATATTAACATTTTTTTTAAAAGAACAAAACTATTTTACCATGGAAAAGATTCTTTATAATTAATTCCACATTCTGATTTCAAATGTACCCGGACCTTTATTGTGTTTACAATTTTCCAAAATCAAATTTTTAATTGTCCTTTTCTTGTTTATTAAAAAAAAAACTTTTTAAAGTCAATAAACTTGTAGTTATTTTTTTCTTCCTCTAAGGGTTGAAGGAAACTCACCTGGTGCTGTAAAATTTGTTGATCCAAAGGTTCCTAATAGTTGAAAAACTGTTAACAAGCAATTTCTAAATGTGATTAGAAAAAGAAGCGTGCACCCTTAAGGCCTGTTCAAAGACACTGATCACAGTTTGAACAAAACGGTTATTCCCTCATCTCCCAGAGCTCTAAATCAGGCATGAAACTAACTTGCAGTCTCATCATGAGGAGCAGCTGTTTGGAGCACTTGTGGGTGATCCCAAGTCCTCAAATTCTCAAGTCCTCAAACTCCTCTGAAAGAGAGTAATTAAAAGAAGCCAGTTTCCTCCATTCCACTGCTGATGTCAGCATTGCTGTAATTTCAGTTTGCTATTTCTTCCCTGGAAATCTGTTTTGCTATTTCATTATTTTTTTTTTTAAATGTCACTATTAAGATAAGAGCAGCAAAGGCCAATTTCTGCATGCATGACATAAGAGTATTTAGTTCAGGGGGAAAAAACCTTTGAAAGTAAACTACATTTTAATTATGTTTCAAAATTAAGATCTAATAAAATATCATTCTGAATGCTGATCCCTGAAAATCCTTTTCTTTCTATTAGGATTTGTAAAATTTTATGCCTGGATAATTATTACAGCGTGTATTATTTTGGGGAATCAAGGCATCTTATACAGCTAAGCAGACATAAATTCATGCCAAGAATTTTGACTACAAATCTGTATAAGATACACTGCTCTGTACAAATCTGTATAAGATATACTGTTCTGTGGTGGATATATGTTCTCCTGGCACAATATTCCCCCCTAAAGACCAAGACAAATTCTGGATGGAACCTGTTTTGTAAACCCATCATAAATCCATGCAAGATTGTTCCAAATTTATATCAATTGATATGGAATATGATTTTTTAAAAAACATTGCAGCCTTTGGTTTTATATGTACCACTGAAAATAATAAGTAACTTGTACCTATCATTTAAGTTGAAATGTTTCTTTAAAGAATTTCTGTAAAGAATTGCAAGCCACCCTAAATTATGTGAGATTGGTAGCATATAAATGAGCCACATGGTGCAGGGATTAGAAAGCAGTAGAGCTGCATTTTGCTGACTGCCGGCTGCCTGTAGTTTGGTAGTTCGAATCTCTCCAGGCTCAAGGTTAACTCAGTCTTCCATCCTCCTGAGCTCAGTAAAATGAGAACCCAGATTGTGGGGGGCAATATGCTGACTATATAAAACCACTTAAGGAGGGCTATAAAGCACTATGAAGTGGTATATAGGTCTAAGTGCTATTGCTATAGAAACAAAAAGAAAGAAAGAAGGAAAAGAAAGAAAGAAAGAACACAATTAAGCTAAATCAATTAAAATAGCTGGGTTAATTGCTCCTTGTGCCTTTAATTTTCCCCTTCTATTGTATATTTAGTTCAATTTGGGGAGAGGTATTTGGATCATAGATTGTTTGTAGCTCAAGTACTGCAGCTTTGCATTCTAAGCTAATGTTTTAACCCTGCTTTGAATCACCTGCACTGAATGATTTTCAATCAAACACAGTTCTTTGCTAGAATCAGTATAGCCAGATCAGAAAAAATTATTTACTTTTGTTCTTAAAATAGAATCAAGGAATTAAAATCCTAAATTGTGTCTTTCAGAAAGTTTAATCTTGTCTTGCAAATGCCACCAACCATTTCTCAGAGAGGTACTCCAACAGTCGACACAAAACAAGGAATTTCACAGGCCATGCAGTCAGTAGCAAAAAGGCTATCAAATATGGTTCGCCGACAAAAGCGTGCTCGACAAAAGCGCGCCAACGAAACCGCGGCGACAAAAACTGCAAATTCAAAATTGCGCTGACAAATGAGCGCAGAAGCGCGCTGACAACAGCGCACCGACAAAAGCACGCCTTCAATGAACAAGTAATAACAACCAAATAACCCTAACCCTAACCCTAACCCTAACCCTAACCCTAACCCTAACCCTAACCCTAACCCTAAACCTAAACCTAAACCTAACCCTAAACAGAACCCTGAACCTAACCGTTACCTTAACTGAAATCACACTTTTGTGGGCGCCGTTTCATCGGGGCGTTGTTGTGGGCACGTGTGTGACGTCACAGTTTTTGTCATAGCGGTTTTGTTGGTGCGCTTTTGACGTGCCCGCATTTGTCGGGTCACGATCAAATATAGTTTACATCTGATGTCAATTCATCAGTATATGCCATAAATTAGCACTAACTGCAAGAGCCCACACAGTCTAGAACTTTCAGGAATCAGAGCTAACTGGGAAGACCTCACCACTAAATTCAAATTGGGTAGGAATGGAGTCCCATATCCTGCACTGACCTCTTGATCCAGCTTTGCTTTGTGGAATACTCCAGGGGAAATGTGGAGAAATTAAAATGGGCAAGACTAGTTTTCTGGACACTGCTGGTTTTCACTGCTACTTGCCAAGATCATTGAGGAAGAGTCTTAGGTCAGATTGCAGGAGGTAACATTTTGCCGGGTGGGTGATAAAAATGGCAGCGGGGCCCTGATTGACAGACTCAACTAACAGAGGATGATCTTGCCGTGTGTCAAGAAAAAAATGCTTTCTTGCTTGCTGTTGCAAGAGAATTTCCTTACACCAAAGCTTTTGGTTTTGTAAAATATTTCTCAGATGCGCCTTTTGCTTTCGGGATTAATTTTAATTGCACTACTGCTGATGCTCAGCATTATTTACAATAATCTAAAGGTGTCTAGACTATTTTCAAAGTCAGCCTGCTCTCTTTCTTCCCCCTGTCTACCTTGTCGTCTTATTTTCAATGCAGTATTTTTCTTGGAAGCAATTGAAGCTTTCACTGAATTGCTTTCCTTCACAAGTATATGCAGATGTGGGTATGCATGTCAGTGCTTTATTTAAAGGATGACTTATGGCTTCTCTAATAGAAAATGTCAGTGACAAGTACACTTGTTCGCCATTTCAGGTAATGCCATTAGCTGAAGTGGTGACAACGGCAGGTATGTAATATCCTAAGGCAAATAGAATATGTTCTTTCCTATGTCATCCTTGGTAATGGCATTTAGATCAGTAAGAATGACTCATCAAGCAACCCCAATGATCACTATTTTTGACAAGCAGTAATAACAGTAGTTTAGTCCAACTATGAATTGAATGTCTCATACGGTGACTGCCAAGATTATTGGCTGTGGAAGACCTACAGAAGTGTGGTTGAATTGTCATTTCTTCTAGAGGGTGGCACACTTTCCTTGAATTATTCCCCCGATTGAATCAGTCCTTATCTATGGCGATCCATGCTACGTACCATATTCTGGTAGAGCAGATTATGCAATTACAAGTTCCACTAAAACATTTTACAATGCATGTTTATGGGCAACTGAGCTCATAAAAAACGTGCAAAATGTTTATTAAACACTTAGATACTGGATTAACTCATCCAATCCCTACTGTTGAGGAAATGGAATAGCAACCTTCTCAGCCTTCCAAACATTTAATGTATTCAGCAACTAAGTCAAGTCACGTCTTCTTCAGGTTGATCTTGATTCCTAATGATTTTGTGGGTTCATTTTCTAGTGTAGTCTTATAAGCCTGAGATTTCCAATATTCACCAGGCCCAACCATGTTTAACTTTTCCTGATCAGCTAAATGTTAGGAGCTGAACTTTACAAGTAGTTCTTGACTTATGACTGGTGGGCTAGGGGCCATTTGGAGTTAGGATGGACTCTGAAAAAGGAACTTATGATCCAGTTTTGAAGTTCTGTTTCACCACCACCACCAGCAGTTACGTTAATTGGACCATCAGCAACCAGCTCGCACTTATGCAATATCCTGCAAGCTCATGACTTTGAGTTATGACATTTTTTTTCCTGAAAACTGGTATTTATTTCCAGTTTCAGCAAAACAAAAGGCCACTTTTGGAACGAGCTCCCCGTGGAGCTCCCCGTGGAGATTCGAACCCTCACCACCCTCCAGGCCTTCCGCAAAGCCCTTAAAGTCCCCTCAGGGAAAAGGGCGGCATATAAATCCCAATAAACCTATAAACCTATAAAACCTGGCTGTTCCGACAGGCCTGGGGCGAAAGAGCTTTTGTCCCCCCTCAAATGGTATGGTTGTTGTGTGTTTTTAAATTATGGTATTGTTTTGTGCGTCTTTTTTATTCCTTATTTGTACCACCACCACCCCCTTGACTTGGGTTGTGAGCCGCCCTGAGTCCCCTTCGGGGAAAAGGGCGGCATAGAAATATAATAAATTCAATTCAATTCAAATTCAATTCACTTAGCAAACAACTGCCACAACAAAGGCCATGTTCACATAGATGACCTGGTTTATATCTGTCATGTAGGAAAAAGACCAGCAGAGTCGGGGAAGGGGCCAAAAGCAGGATAACCTAGAATAACTATTGCAAACAAAGTCCAACCTCCTCTTTCCCCCTTGACTGCCAGTGACCCTTCTCTAACTCGAACCAAGTGTTGACCATCAATTGAGAAGATTCTTTGCATAGGCTTTTAGCAATAAATCAGTTAAATCGAACCTCCACATATGAACCTGGTCCTTCACATCTTACATATCATGACCAAAATTGCAGGCTCAATTATGGCTTTAAGTCAAGGACTATCTGTACTTTCTACATGAATATATTCTATATTTCCTACTCCCTACCCACATATATATGCATAGCAATAGCAGATAGACTTATATACCGCTTCATAGGGCTTTCAGCCCTCTCTAAGCGGTTTACAGAGTCAGCATATTGCCCCCAACAACAATCTGGGTCCTCATTTTACCCACCTCAGAAGGATGGAAGGCTGAGTCAACCCTGAGCCGGTGAGATTTGAACAGCCGAACTGCAGAACTGCAGTCAGCTGAAGTAGCCTGCAGTGCTGCATTTAACCACTGCGCCACCTCGGCATATCTTGCTCATCTTTTTTATACCCTCTTCTATCAACTATATCTCGCATTTTTATTCTTTATCCCCATCCCACCATGTCCTTACTTGTTATTCTTTATTAATTGTTGTGAAAACATTTGTTTGGAAAAGTTATTGAAACATTCCCCTGGCTGTTAATTGTATGCTCTTTCTGCTTAATTCTGGAGAAGGGATCGGTCATCCTCTCAAAACCAATATTTCATAAAGTTTTCTTGGAACAACATTTCACCAAGATTTGTAGAGCTGTCCCCTCCCAATTCTTATTTAAGCAATCATTTAAAACCTGGCTCTTTCCGCAAGCCTTTGGACTACAGTGGGTGTCGGATCCATTGTGCGATATTTTGGTTTATTATGTTGTGGAAATTTCCTGGATTTCCTCTTTTACATTATGTGTATTGTTTTCTGCTTGAGAAGCTACTTTATATGTCGGTAAAATATGTGCAGATGTGGATGTGGATCAGAAGTGGTGCGAGGCTCCGCCCACCCACTCAGACATCATCACCGACCTTCTGCGCATGCCCAGACATGTCGTGCACACACTCCAGCTAACCAATCAGTAGTGAAAGTAAGAGGATACCATTACTGACGTGGATGTAAATATAAAGGTATAACAGCACCACCAAACATCTCCCTGACCTTGTTGAGGATCCATAGTTATCCACAACTTTTTGACAATTCACAATTTATATGTTTGTTTGTTTGTCTGTGTGAAAGAGAGAAAGAGAAGGAGAGAGAGAGAAAGGTGGGGTTATTTAAGAAACAACATTTCTATCAATAAGTATAAACAGCGATCTGAAACATGAAGTGACTGTTCCAAATTAAGGCAAGCTTATTGCCAACATAATATTCCAGTGCCAGGGTATAATAATCAATGTTGTTTTAAGGAAAAATCATTAAAGATATTTATTGGGAGTTACCTAGGAAGGTGAGCAACTGATTGAACTGGCATGAGCCAAACTATAATATATACTTTATATATATTAATAAAATCATGATATTTTAAATTGGTGTCATTATTGTAAATGTTACCTGTTTAGTTGTGAAGCTTCCATATCTGACTCCTGCCAACTCCATTAGTCACTAATTTTCAAGAGTTGCTCCCAATTAGCACTCCAATTTTTAAAGGAAGTATCTCATCAACCAATGAACAAACTTATAATATGGGTAATTATTAATGGTTTTTATAATAAGGTTTATTGCCCACCCACCCCACCCCAGATTTAATGAACTTACTTTAGTGCCTATCTTAGTGAAAACAAAATATCCCATAATAAAAACAGTAATTTGCTTTTAAATTTCATAGAATGTGGGATTCCAGTATCTGCCAGAACTAGGGCTATATGTTAGAATTGTCAGCACTCCTCCATTGAATAATTAGGAAAGAAAACCACAAGATTCCATTGATAGAAATCAAGTGTACTTTTACTAATTATAAATGATTAGAAGCGTAGCAAAGCGAAGACTGATTATTTAGGCGCGAAAGCAAATGATATATAGAATAACCCATTCCCCACCCCCTGGCATCCCAGTTACAGTCCAATCATAATTCTCCCAAGTGTCAGGTGTGAGATAACTTTGAAAGGCATCACCCAGATGGAATGTCGGTGCCGTTGGCCTTGGCGGGAAACCTCCTCCACATGCGCAGTAAGACAGACAGCAGAAACTCCAGATTCTTCCTCCAGCACAATTAGTATTCCCCTCCCAAATACCATGCCCCCCTCCCCATTTCAATGGCAGCCGAAGCAGTAGCAAAGCAGAGGCTGACAAGAATAGTTTTGCCAAGCTATAGTGTAGTGTTCGTTATGCGATATGAACCAGAGTTGAGTTGCTCCCAGTTTGGCCTGGATCGAGCGAACCGATAGTAGTGGCAATGGGAGGCTCTGCCCACCTGCCTGGATGCTTCTGCGCATGTGCAGAAGTGTTGCATGCACGAGTGCACCCAAACTGGTAGTAAAAAAATTGCCAACCACCACTGATATGAACAACTGATTGTGTCATTTTGTAATGGTCTGTGGAAATTACTTTGGAAGACAGAAGGAAGAAACTCAGCTTAAAACTGTGATGGAGAACCAATGCCACCCATACCAAGGGTAGCATGCAGAGCCCTCTCTGAGGGCATGTGACCCATCACCCCAGTCCAGTTCCCCCAGGCATGTGCACGCGCCTCCCACCAGCCAGCTGGTCTTCGGGTCTCTGCTGTGCATGCACACAGGGCAGGACTCATGTGGGGGACATAGCAGTGTCCATGCATGGGTGTAGGGTGCATGCAGGGGGGGAGTGCTCACATTGCATTTTGCACACCCTCCCTGCACCCCATTTTGGGCCTGGAAAGCTTCCTGCACTAAATGGAAGCCAAAAATGAGTGAGCAGGGGCAGGGAGCATGCATGGGGGGGGGGGTGGCATCAGGGGAATGCAGGGAGTTCACACATTCGTGTGCAGGGTGGGGTGGGGTGTCGTACACCCATGGCATTATGGCTTTGGGCATGTGACGATTAAAAAGGTTAGTCATCACTAGAATATGATCTGATTAATGAAATCTAATTCTGAAAAAGGGGTGGAGATGGAGAAAGCATCTCAGAATAGACCCTTCCTGGTTTTCAGGAGAGCAAAAGGGAAGGAAGATGTAATTTCACACTTGCGAGATTCCATTACAATAAAAGTAGTATTACTACTGATGGCTAGTGCTTATTATCTGGGCTATCTCTAGGGGATGACAATTATAAATCCCTTTTACTCAGTGCAGCTACAAACAGAGGAGCTATGGTTCTTTGCAAAATGAAAATTAAATTAATAAATCTAAAAAGATTTGGATACACTTTTCTCGCGTGCGTTCAATGCCCATTTGAAATTTTGAAAGGATATAATATTGGTGATATAATCTCAATTTGGAATGCAAAGCAACAGATTCCTACTAGATGGCAGCATAAAATTAAATTTGGGTGTACATCTTTGCTGCCATCTAGTGGTTGCCTATAAGTTTTACAATCCAGGTATGGTAGCTCTAATATATGGTACATATATTTACAGAATGATTACCACCCTGTCACCCAGGACATGGATACAGTAAAGGATATGGTCAGCCTCAAAACATCATTTAATAGCTTCCAAGACTAATCATAGCATGACTTTTGCAGAATGCAAATCTCTTCAATATAAATGATACTAGAGCCTGCTGCTTTGCTTCACAGTGTGTCAGCTTTCAATTTTATTTTATTTTTTTAACGAAAAAAAATTCTAAAAATTTAGATGGAAAAGGGATGTTCAGCAGGCTCAAAAATTGTCTTCAGGAATATTTGTTGCGGAGGGCATCACTTTATCTACCCCCCAATAGGTAAGGAAGCTCCTATGGAGTAACTTACAAGTTGGAAGAAATGAATGGACACACCATGGTGGTTTTGATGAAGGAACAAAATAAGAATAAATTGTGAACGTTTTGGTAACTGCAGATACTCATCTATGAAAGTCACATAAGTGTTCATTTGTCAAAGATTATGTGATAATTTGTGAATTTAGAAATGATTATTAGCATTCACTGATCTGTGCTGAGAGGTAGAACAAAGATTTCCAAAACGTTTGCCGATTTATCAGTATTCATACATAATCCTACCAGGTTTCGCGCAAATTAATATAGCAGGCACATCACAACCTCTGTTAATCTAGTGCTATTCAAAAGCCAAAGGTCAGATAATGGAAAATACCTTTCATAGAAAGGTACATTTTGACTTCAAAGGTGCTTTTCCTGTAGTTCATCTTTTCTCTGCTTTTAATGAATTATGGTTTTCCTTTATCTGTGATCAGCTCATCACTAGATATTCTCATCGCTGAAGAGTGAATATAGCAAAAAGGTCTCCCAAGAGATCTAAAATTTCTGAAAATTCTGAAATAATGTAAACATTTGGATTTTTTTCCCTTCTGATTCATTAAAGCGTCCAGACGTTTGGGAGGAATGCAAAGAAACACAAATACATTTTAATACTCTCATATATTAAGTCACCTTTTACTTTATAAATATACTATACCTAATTTGATTTGCTTATAAAAGCCTTCTATTCTTAATTTTATTTTACAATATTTATAGCCTGCCCTAATCCAAATGAACTCTGGGTGGAAAATGATAAAATTAACGCCAGAGCAAAACATTAAAAATCATAGATAAGTAACAGTGGTGGGATTCAAATAATTTAACAACCGGTTCTCTCCCCGAATGACCAGCTGGGTAGGTGGGGCTTGGTGATCATGTGACTGGGTGGGCATGGCCAACTCAACGACACTCATGTCGATGGGCGCTTCACCTTAGCTGTTACAATGTAACAAGGGTTAACTGGAGAGGCAGTTTCTGTAAGAAGGGCAATAAAGATCAGGCTAGAATCAACACTAGAATGTTTCCTTCCTGCTTTCCTTACAGGATTAGCCCTGTAAAGTAGAAGAAAACAAAATGAGATTTCTTCCAACAACCAGTTCTCCGAACTGCTTAGAAAGTTACCAACCGGTTCTCCTGAATAGGTGCGAACTGGCTGAATCCCACCACTGATAAATAGTAAAAATGAACAATTGAAATACAGTTTATCATCAGCATCACCCAGATAAGGGATTCTAAAAGTCAATCATCATTTGGAATAACACTTTGAGTAGGATTTGCAATACCTCTGGAGTAGCAGCTATCTTACCTCCAGATGGGTAGTGTTTCATTAAATGAAGGCAGCCATTGACAAGTTGTGTTAATTCCCCCATATGTTATGAATGTGCTTTAAAATGCTTTCTGTTTTTATTACAAATGGAACTGAACTCCAAGAAATGGAGCATTTCACTAAAGCAAAAGTTGGAGCTAAACTCCAAGACATAGAGCCAAACTTTAAGTAATGGAATATCTCCATTTCAGCATTTCACTAAAGCACATAAAATTCTATGCCCTCTGAAGTTGATTTCCCACTGTAACAAATACATACAGATTATGAAGCTATTGAATCCCTGGTAATGTCTACATTTAATGTCTAAGATATTGGGCAAAGATGCAATTTTGAGATTTTTTGCTATGAAAACCTCAGATGATGGGCTAACCTTATTTTAAAGAAAGCTGATAAATCTATTTGTGATATAAATTGGATCTTTCGCAATATTGTGACTTGCAAAATAAAAGGTCCTTGTGTTGTATATTTTCACTGAACATTTTAAAAGATAAAAAAATTCAAGCAAAAAAAGACGAAAGAAAAATAAGAAAAAACAAAGTAAATAAACAAGAGATTTATAAGGATCATTAGTAAGGCCTTGAGTAAATTAAGTACAAATTGTCATAATAACATTAATTTAGTTCTTAGCATTTAAATACCTTTTATCATTTTAAAACTACAATTGAAATCAAATTAATGTACAATAATAATCAGCACAGTATGAAATTTAAGATAAAGTAGAAAACTTAATCTTATCTAATCCATATAACATCTATCATTTATTTCACAGCTCATTCAAAACTTAAGTATTAAAACTTTTTGTTAGGAGAAACCCAGACCTTGTATGTAATACAAGATCATTAGTAGAATTATAATCCCAAAAGTTTCCACATTTTCAACTCTGTCAAATTTATTTTTTGAACAGAAGATTATTTTAGTCATCTGTTGTACTGACGACAACCTAATTTGCCATTCTTATATTGATGGGGATGTGTATCCTTTCTAATGTGAAATTTGAAGTATCCTAATAGATGTCAGCTTGGCTAAGAGCCGAGGTGGCGCAGTGGGTAGAGTGCAGTACTGCAGGCCACTTCAGCTGACTGCTATCTGCAATTCGGTGGTTCTAATCTCACCGGCTCAAGGTTGACTCAGCCTTCCATCCTTCCGAGGTGGGTAAAATGAGGACCCAGATTATGGGGGCGATATGCTGACTCTGTAAACCGCTTAGAGAGGGCTGAAAGCCCTATGAAGCGGTATATAAGTCTAACTGCTATTGCTATTGCTATTGCTAAGTTCTGTAGCATTGTAGCAATATTCAATAGAAAGATGGTCGCAATGGCAAGAAATGATATCATGAATGAAGGCGAACATGTCTCAGGATAATGTTGCAGTATCCAATCTGGGTGGGTCACCGGGAACATAGGTTTTGTCTTCTGAGCTTTTGGACTCATGCTGGAGCCCATCTTCAGGGAACATCTCTCTAGAACTGTGTGTTGTTCTGTGGTCTGGCCATACACTCTGCTAGAGAGAAGTTCCCTGAAGATGGGCTCCAGCACGAGTTTGAAAGCTCAGAAGACAAAACTTCTGATCCCAGTGACCAACCCAGATTGGAGCCTGGGTTTTGCTTGGAAGCTAGCTGCAATCATTTCACTCGCTCAACAGACAACTGGGGTTTGATTGCACAAAATATATTTAGCTGACCAAAGGAAGATAGTTAAACTCTGAATTGCTCTGGATCACTCCAGATTACAACTTGTCTCAATTCTGCCATAATATTGCCTGAGTTAGCTGCTCCCACATTGGTTTTTAAGCATATTGTATAATCACTGAGTCTAATGAGACTTATGAGGTAAGTACATATAGGACTCTAATGTATCATCTAGGTGTGTCACCAAGAGATTTGGTGGTGAAGTGATTAGAGTGCAGTATTGCAGGCTAACTCTGCTGACATTGCTAGGAGTTCAATTCCTTTGATCCTGACCAGCTCAAGGTTGACTCAGCCTTCCATCAGTGGTGGGTTTCAAAAAATTTTAGAACCTCTTCTGTAGGTGTGGCCTGCTTTGTGGGAGTGGCTTGCGGGCCATGTGACTGAATGGGAGTGGCTTGGCAGTCATGTGACTGGGTGGGCATGGCCAACTTAACAACACTCTTGCTTAGCAACCAAAATGTTGGCTCAGAAACCTGAAGCATGCAAGTCTTAAAGCTGTCAAGTAACAAGACCCTTACACTCCTAACCCTTTAGAAAAAAAAAACCAGGGGTGTTCAAATGTGACAGCTTTAAGACTTTAAGGTTTAGATAGGACCCACCACATCTACACATGCACACCACCTTCTGTGCCAGTGCTCATGCATTAAATTGGGGCAGGTGGGCAGAGAAGGGGGGCGGGGTGATTAGTGAACCAGCCAATCAGTGAGCAGGCGGGCAGGGCCAGCCAATCAGTGAGCGGTGGGCAAGGCAAGTGTGGTGCAGATGGGCGGAGGGAGGGATCTGGAACTGGTTCTAAATGGCACAGTAGATTTGTAGAACCCCTTCTACAGAAGAGGTTAGAACTGGCAGGAACCCACCCCTGCCTTCCATCCTTCCGAGCTCAGGTGGTATTCAGCTGGTTTTCTCTGGTTTGGGCAAACCTGTAGTAGTGGCTGCAAAAGGCTCTGCCCACTTGCCCCAATTTAATGCATGAGCACTGGCACAGAAGATGGTGTGCATGTGCAGATGCGGTGGGTGCAAGTAAAACGAGCGAACTGGTAGAAAAAGCAAGTGAATCTCACTGCTGCTTCCGAGGTCAGTAAAATGAAAAGCCAGATCGCTCTGTAAAGAGGGCTGTGAAGCATTGTAAAGTGGTATCTACACAAGTCTAAGTACTATTGCCATTGCTATTATATGATGGGATCAGTGGTGGGATTCAAATAATTTACGAACCAGTTCTCTGCCCTAATGACCAGCTGGGTAGGCGGGGCTTGGTGGTCATGTGATCATGTGGGCGTGGCCAAATCAATGTCACTCAGGTCGATGGGCACTTCGCCTTAGTTGTTACAATGGTAATAAGGGTTAACCGGAGAGGCAGTTTCTGTAAGTAGGGCAATAAGGATTAGGCTAGAAATAACATCAGAATGTTTCCTTCCTGCCTTCCTTACAGGATTAGCCCTGTAAAGTGGAAAAAAACAAAAGGAGATTTCTTCCAACAACCAGTTCTCCGAACTGCTTAGAAAGTTATCAACCGGTTCTCCTGAATAGGTGTGAACTGGCTGAATCCCACCACTGGATGGGATCTAAGTCTGTTAAAAAAATTAAACATTTTGCAAAACATAGAAGGCATTTCTGAAAACTGAGCAACTGAAAACTTTCCAACTTTCCTCCTAACATCATATATGGTATTTACAAATCTCAGTTCTATTAATCAGGTCATGCAGCACACTGGAAATAACTTGGAAAATGTACTTCAGGGCATACAGAGCATACACAGTACGTTTCTGCAACTGTTTAAAGTGGTTGCGTCTTTTTCTCTTCAATCCCAGGGGTGGGGAAAAATGTGACTTCTTTAAGGAATTGCAGAAGAATTAACCTTTCCATGCGCTCCCAAGTACCTTTTGTACAATCATATCCAAACCATTGCATGGCCTTATATTTAACTCTGTCTGTGATGCATGTAACTTTATGGAAGCATGCAGATCAGAGGTGGCATTCAACAAGTTCCGACCAGTTCTGGAGAACCAGTATTGGAAATTTTGAAATTTTCGCAGAACCAATAAATACCACCACTGATTGGTCTCGCCCCCATCTATTCTCTGACTCCTGAGTCCCAGCTGATCGGGAGGAAATGGAGATTTTGCAGTAACCTTCCCCTGGAGTGGGGAGGGAATGGAGATTTTTACAATATCCTTCCCTTGCCCACCAAGCCATGCCCACAGAACCAGTAGTAAAAAAAAATTGAATCCCGCCACTGATGCAGATGCCTTTCAACTTGAGTTGAGTTGAGTTTGAGTTGAGTTTATTATATTTCTATGCCGCCCTATTCCCCGGAGGGGACTCAGGGCGGCTCACAACCAAATCAGGGGGTGTGGGTACAAATAAGAAAAAAGAACACAAACAAAACAATACCACAATTTAAAACACTCAACAACCATACCATTTGAGGGGGGACAGAAAACTCATTAGCCCCAGGCCTATCGGAACAGCCAGGTTTTAAGGGCTTTGCGGAAGGCCTGGAGGGTGGTGAGGGTTCGAATCTCCACGGGGAGCTCGTTCCAAAGTGCCGGAGCAGCCACAGAGAAGGCCCTTCTTCAATGAAGTTCATTTCTTCTAGCTTTACATCACGAGATTATACATACTTTCAAAAGCAAATTTCTATATCCTATTTCTCTAAGAGGAACTAGACAATATACCTTTTTTAAATTCCTTGTGGTATAGAACAAATACAGAGATTAAACCACCCTTTTTTCTCATTGCAGCTTAACTGTAGCAATCTCTTTAACAGACTGTTTATAATATCACTGTGGTAATTAAGATTGATTTTTCCTCTTTGATTTTGAAAAAGCGAGGGTTAATTCTTGCTCAAGACACAACAAAAGCTAAGCACGTTTATTTTTAATTAGCTTTTTTCCCCTGATCATTACATGGTAAATAATGGTGAAATGTATGGTTTCTACGTACACTAGGAAAACAGATTAAACAGCAAGATCGGCCATTATTTCAACATTTTAAATTAAATCAGTATGGATGTGATCAGATTTTGCTTTTTCTAGGAAAGGCAGATGGTTTGGAAAGGATGTTTCATTTTCCCAAGGTAAGATTCTAAACAGATTTATGTACCACATACCGAATATCCTCATCACGCAGGAAACTCTGCTTCAAAAATAACGCAACCCTCCAGAGGTTGAACCAGCTGTAGCCTCTTTTGAGGTCACTGCTGGTCCATTTGCTCAGCAAGGTGTAGAGGCACTGTTACTTTAAAAACAAATCCTCTTTTCAAAGTGAGAAATTTGCAGCAAGGTTGGAGAATTTGCAGTACGGTAATATCTCCCAAAAGTCAAGGTTTCTAATATAAGGACAAATGGCACCACTGATGAAGGTTACAAAAGATTTTTCTTTCAAGTTGTCATTATGCATGTGATGTCACTTATTTATTCTTCTCCTTCTTCCTTCTTTTCTCATTTGGCCACAATAATGAGCCGAGGTGGCGCAGTGTTTAAATGCAGCACTGCAGGATACTTCAGCTGACTGCAGTTCTGCAGTTCGGCTGTTCAAATCTCACCGGCTCAGGGTTGACTCAGCCTTCCATCCTTCCGAGGTGGGTAAAATGAGGACCCGGATTGTTGTTGGGGGCAATATGCTGATGCTGTAAACCGCTTAGAGAGGGCTGAAAGCCCTATGAAGCGGTATAAGTCTAACTGCTATTGCTATAATTAGAAATAATACTGGAAAAAGTATCTGTGTTGGAAAGATGTTAACCTACCTGATTGATATACACAGAGCCCTCAATTAGGGAGGTGGTAGCTCAGTGGATAAGATGCTGAGCTTGTTGATCAGGTTTGGCAGTCCAGCAGTTCGAATCCCTAGTGCTGCATAACGGAGTGAGCTCCTGTTATTTGCCCCAGCTTCTGCCAACCTAGCAGATTGAAAGCATGTAAAGATGCAAGTAGAAAAATAGGGACCACTTTGGTGGGAAGGTAACAGCGTTCCGTGCAGCTTCAGTGTTTAGTCATGCCGGCCACATGACCACAGAGATGCCTTCGGACAGCGCTGGCTCTTCAACTTAGAAATGGAGATGAGCACCGCCCCCTAAAGTCGGGAATGACTAGCACATATGTGCGAGGGAAACCTTTACCTTTACCTTCAGTCCTCAATTGGGTTACTAAATAATGACTAAGGGAACATGCAATCATGCTCATGGATCTTTCTTCAACTTTTCTTTGCCCTACAGACCTGCAAAAGTTGTAAATGCAAAAATTACTTTTTCATTACTGCCATACCTATGAATGGTCCTTAAATAAGGTTACTTTTTCATCACTGTCATATCCACGAATGGTTCCTAAACAAGGAAGTTGTTAAACAAATACTACCTGTAGCTATTGTGCACATTATTCTAAGAAGATTATTCCTGCAAATGCATATCGGTAAGGCTGTGCTTTAAAAATAATTTGGAGCAAGTGCTTCAGACATGGCAGAGGAAAGAAAACAGAACTTCTTCAGGAAAGCAGTCTAGCCTTTTTCAAGCATCCACATAAATCTTTAAGAAGATGTTGCTGTTTTAACAGTCATGCTAGTCAAGATTTGACTTTTTTTTAAAGGAATGACAATCAATCAAGCCTGAAAAAACATGTTCTGCTGTTTTAATGAATAGAAGAGAGCTGTGGTAGTTGTATGACATCTGAAACACTTCTGGGTCATTTTTAAAGGATAAGCTATAGGTAAAGGTTCCCCTCGCACATATGTGCTAGTTGTTCCCCATTCTAGGTTTGTGTGTGCTCATCTCTGTTTCAAAGCCAAAGAGCCAGTGCTGTCCGAAGACATCTCTGTGGTCATGTGGCTGGCATGACTAAATGCCCAAGGTGCATGGAATACTGTTATCTTCCCACCAAAGGTGGTCCTTATTTTTCTACTTGCATTTTTACATTCTTTCGAACTGCTAGGTTGGCAGAAGCTGGGACAAGTAACGGGAGCTCACTCTGTTATGCAGCGCTAGGCATTCGAACCACCAAACTGCCAAACGTTCTGATCAACAAGGTCAGCATGTTAGCCACTGAGCCACTAGGCCCTTTTGAAGCATAAGCATCCCTAATCTTCAGTAACTACATTTAAAGATTAGAAATCTCTCTCTCCATATCCTCAGCTTTGGCTGGAAAAGTATGCTTTTGCTACATCTTGTTTAGATTATTGTGATTTGCTCTACAGGGGGTTGCCATTGAAGACCATCCAGAAACTTCAGCTGGGAGTTGCATGGGTTTCAAGGATATTTATGATAGCAATAGCAATAGCAGTTAGACTTATATACCGCTTCATAGGGCTTTTAGCCCTCTCTAAGCGGTTTACAGAGTCAGCGTATTGCCCCCACAGTCTGGGTCCTCATTTTACCCACCTCGGAAGGATGGAAGGCTGAGTCAACCTTGAGCCGGTGAGATTTGAACAGCCGAACTGCAGAACTGCAGTCAGCTGAAGTAGCCTGGAGTGCTGCACTCTAACCACTGCGCCACCTTGGCTCATGATGGCAATTCAAGATTAGCTTGCTATGATTAAAGACTTAAATGTTAGTCAGGAAAGGCCTATTCAAGAGCTTCAACCTACTGATGGATTGAAGGCAGGCAACCAGTGTAAGGAATCTCCTCCTAGGGGGCAACTTACTTTTTAGTTGGCGATAGTCTTCACTCTTAGGGTCATCAAGAATACAGGCTTTTTGAGATTCCAGAGCCATCTCTGTGTGATGTTTAATTTATTATATTTATATAATGTTTACATTTTCATATTGTATCATGATTATTGTATGTGATTATATATAAACTGCATGGAGTCCACTGGATTGAGGAATATGATACTTGATTTTTATCATCCTAAATTAGAGTTTGTTGTGGCTTAGCAAACTGCAGAAATGCTCATTTGGAAAGTTTAAAAGTCAGACCTAGAAAACAAGGGTGGGCTGCAACTGGCTTAACAATCGGTTCGGTGACTGTACATGGCTCTTCTCCGCAGCACAGCCAGGTATTCACTTCTCAGTGGCGGCAGTGGAAGGAGTCGCTGACCCTGCCGCCGTGATCCCGGCCCAGAAAAGTATTTTGCTTGCATGCACAAGAAAGAGATGAAAAGAAAAGGGGAGAAAGAGAGAGGGAGAGGGAGAGGGAGAGAGGGAAGGAGAGGGAGAGGAGCAATGAAAGCGAGCTGGAGAGAATGGGAGAGAGGGAAAAGAGAGGGAAACAAATTAGATAGAGAAGGGGAGATGGAGAGAGAAAAGAAAGAGAGCTGAAGGGAAAGAATGAAAGAGAAAGAAAAGAGAGGGAAACAAATCAGGGGGAAAGATAGGAAGAGAAAAGAAAGAAAGAAAGAAAGAAAGAAAGAAAGAAAGAAAGAAAGAAAGAAAGAAAGAAAGAAAGAAAAGAAAAGAAAAGAAAGAAACTTTCTCAGACCTATGGCGAAAGCCATGGCAAGCTAGATCTCTTGCTAAGAAAACTGTAGTTTGCCAGAAGGCACAAATTGGAAGGAAGTCTGATTTTAAAAAGAAAATAACAGAGATGGCAAAAAATGCATATGAAAATAAGATTATTTATAATTTTGGATAACGTATTATATTGTCAAACTCAAAAGGTTTTTGATACTTAATTGTCATCCTCCTCCTCCTCCTCCTCCTCCTCCTCATCATCATCATCATCATCATCATCATCATCTCTATCTCTCTCCTCCCCCCCCCCTCGGAGGGACTATCCTCCCTTGTGGAAAACACAACAAGGAACTCCTCGGCTCCTTGCTCCCCCCCAAAAAAATCTCTTTTTTTGTTTTTGGCCACTGGTGGTCACCGCATATGGTCCTCGGCGATACGCTCTTGCCCACCATCCCTTCGAAATGCGCAAGGATGGGACAAAATGGCGCGGATCCTTTTATTAAAAACCCCTGTATTACAAAGGCATTTTAATAAAAAGATTGTGATGACGTCAGTGCCTCACCAGCCATAAACCTCACCGCATGTCACTGAACACACTTGTGGGCAGCGTTCGAAATACAGCAATTTGAAGCTCAGCTGCTTACCTCTAAGGCAGCCCCGGTACGTAGAACAGTGGAGTTACAGAAATATAGGAAGGATAGGGTGGGGGAGGGTGGGGAGGGCCAGCTGATTATCAGAACTACTATTTCGCCTGAACCAGCCCGAACCAACAGCAGCCCACCACTGCTAGAAAATGTGTAAAAGCATCAACCGGGTAATATTTTCAGTCTGAATGTAGCCAATACTAAATAAAGCCAACTAAATCCCAGTCACCTTGTTTAAACATTGTTCTAACATTTCTATTCAATTTAGTTTCCATTTCCTCATTGAAATAAGCTCAAAAGGCACAAAGGGATGTGAAATTTACTCAGAAGCTGAAAGGAATACTTTGGCCTAATCATATCAACAGCTGTCTTGTAACATTTCATTGTGGAATGATGAATCCATTTAAACAAGATAGGAAGGAAAGTTAAACATTTACAAATGGCAAATTCAATGTGACTATCAGGCAATCCATTAGCTAGCCATAATGCTCACAGCTGGAGATTTCTAAGGAATGGCATTTGATACGATCTTTGTTAGCCTTTATATAATGCAATATTTATCATGGTAAGAGAGGAGGGGGATATTTGTAGATAGATATTGAGTAACAAATCACCATGGTAACTACTTACTTTTCTTCACTGTTGCTGTTATATGAAGTGTTACTCCATTAATAATAAATGGGGTGCATCTAACACTTTTGACTGATGCTTGGCTTCTGGCCAATGGATTCCTTTTGCCTACAGTCAAAGGCTTTGCTGTGCTTAGGAGTGAAAAAGCACATATCTATTCTAGTGTTTGTGAAAGTTTCCAAGAAATTCATCTTTTCTCAGTGGAGACCATGTAGTTTCACGTAACAGCATTGGATGGGTTTTAATATTATTATTATTATTATTATTATACAATTGTATCACAGCGGCCAGTTGTTTCGCTGGATTTGGCATTGATTACTAGTCGGGCCCCACCCAAGGGCCTAGGACGTTGTAACGTATTTTCGTAATATGCGTGCAGATCCAAGCAGTGCGGCTTTTTGTATTTGACTGATGGTGATTTTGTCAATTTTTAACTGTTTTAAATGTAATTCCAGTGCTTTTGGAATAGCACCCAATGTGCCAATTACCACTGGAATTACCACTGCTGGTTTGTGCCATAGTCGTTGAATTTCAATTTTTAAGTCCTGGTATTTTGCGATTTTTTCATGTTCCTTCTCGGCGACTCTGCTATCACCTGGTATTGCGATGTCTATGATTGTGACCTTATTTTTCTCAACCAGTGTGATGTCTGGTGTATTATGCGCCAGTATTTTGTCTGTTTGTATACGGAAATCCCACAAGATCTTGACCATCTGATTTTCGGTGACTTTTTCAGGCTGATGTTCCCACCAGTTTGTTGCTGTTTTAATATTATAATTTTTGCACAGATTCCAGTGGATCATTTGTGCTACTGAATTGTGCCGCAATTTATAATCAGTCTGCGCAATTTTTTTACAGCAGCTGAGTATGTGATCAACAGTTTCATCAGCTTCTTTGCAAAGTCTGCATTTGGCATCATCAGAGGATTTTTCGATTTTGGCCTTAATGGCATTTGTGCGGATAGCTTGTTCTTGCGCAGCCAGGATTAGTGACTCTGTTTCTTTCTTTAATGTACCTGTTGTTAACCATAACCAAGTTTGTTCACTGTCCACTTTATCTTTTATTTTTTCCAGAAATTGGCCATGCAGTGCTTTGTTCTGCCAACTCTCCATTCTTGATTTTATCACATCTTTTCTGTATTCTTGTTTTGTCTGTTGGGCCTTCAGTAGATTTTTGTTCTTTACTTCGATTAATAGATGTTCTTGAGTGTCTTTTAAATAATCAGCCAGTGCATGTTTTTCTTCTTCAACTGTTTGCTTCACTTGTAATAATCCTCTGCCACCTGATTTTCGGGGCAGATATAGTCTATGGTGGACCTGTGAGGAGGCAAATTCTTTTTGGGAAAAAGATCAAAAATTGGCTGGAGGCAATAACAGGGGTTAAAATAGAATGGAAATCTGAAGTTTTTTTATTAGGAATTATGTCTGCGAATACAAAAAAGAAATCCAGTGTTTAATACTACATATAATTATGGCGGCCTTTGCCCAGAAATGGAAAAACAAATTAATTCCAAGCGAAGGTGAAATAATAAGAAAGGTTATGGACTGTGCCAAAATGGACAAACTAACTAAAGAAATCCAGGGAAAAGAAGAATCAGAATTCTATCACATATGGGATAAATGGTATAGGTGGATGGAGGAAAGAAACAAAAACCAATGAAGGAATATAACAAAGCTCAAAAAATAATAGTTATGAGTAAAATAAGAGGGTTAAGAATGGTGAAATCCAAACGAAATACAATAGAAGGGGAAATAATATAAGGTGAGTGTTGAGGAATTCAATACACGGAACATATTACCATGGTAATATGTTCCGTGTATTGATTCGCATTTCCAACATTTTGGGGAGGTATTTGTTAAGATTTTAGCTAACCTTGTTGGTGCCAGGTGCCATCTGTAAAACATTTTGTACTGGTTTTCCTTGTAATATTATTTTAATGTACTTTATGAGCAGATATAAGTATAAAACCCAGAAGGCATCAGTAATATTTTCCAATCTATATGTTATGTTGAGAAGTTAAAGAAGTAATACATTTACATTGTTAGAAGAATTCCTCAACACTTTCTTTCTTTCTTTTTTTGCTAGGGGTGAGGAATAGACAGATTGCTAATGGCATCTATCAGCTAGAAAAATCCTGGCTGAGAATTCCAAATATTATATAGTGATTTTTATCACTACCATGTTTTCCTGAAAATAAGACCGGGTCTTATTTTCTTTTGACCCCTGAAATAAATGCTTGGACTTATTTTCAGGGAGGTCTTATTATTTTTGAGGTGCAGGAGGCAGCGAGCATGGTCACCTCATGGCTGCTGCTGTGATGCAATATTTTTGGGAAGGGCTTATTATCTGGGGAGGTCTTATTTTCAGAAAAAACAGGGTAACAGTTTTCTGTATAATGATAATGCACATTGGCAAAAATCTGGATTTCAAAATAGGAGAACAGTCTTAAAGAAGGAAACAACCTGACACAAATGACCAGGCTCAAATTCTCCTACTTAGAGAACGTTCTTAAACTGGAAAAGGCAAAAGGAGGAAGAAGGAGAGAACAACCAGCAGCCAGGTAAACAGTTACAATGGAACTGTGTGCACCATTAGACCAGTGAAAGAGAGATCTTCATGGAGAAAGTCTGTGTATTTAGTCACTAAAATTCCATCTTTGCTTGATGCTACATAATCAATCAATCAGCCCATCAATCCATCAATCCAATCTATTTGAAGGTATAATCAGGTGTGCCAGTTTGGTGTTATCTCCACATTTAATGTACAGTTCCCCATCTATCCCCACCCTTAAACAAACAAGTGTTCTAACAGTAATAGTTTACATTCCATCCAATTCCATCAAATCAGATGGGCTGAAAGCTCTGCTATACATTTACAACTCACGTAAATATTTTCAATCTACAGAGGCTTGGAAGAGGGAAGAAGTTTCACAGGGAACTACTTCTTGGTTATTTCCCAGTTCTGATCCTCAGTGCTGTTCTCTGTCTCTTCATTTCATGCTGTTTTTTTTAAAGGCTAATCTAGGATTAAACCTTTACCTGGGCTGATATTTTACTTCATGCTTAGCAATATTTCCTACTGTCATGGGGAGGACAGCAAGGAACAAGGACAAAAATGAAGGTTTAAAGAACTGCAAATGACAGTTTGGAGAAAGTGCTCTATTGGAACCATTTTCTGAAGCAGCATGGTCCTCTTTCCTCTTAAAGAGAAGCAGAGCCTTTGCTCTGTTTTGTATTGTCCCTGTCTTCTGGCTGACTAGCTAAAAGAGGCTTCTACTTTTCTCAAACCATACACAGAAGCTGGCTCCAGTTACTGAAACTGCAGGGCCAATCTTCAATGTGATGCAAGACAACTTGATAAGGCAAACTGCATTATCTCCAGGCATCAAGTGAAGATATCCTACTTCCTCTAAAACAGTGGTGGCTAACCTTTTTACCATTGCGTGCAAAAAGTGGGGAGAGCATGGGGGGGTTGTGCATTCACCTGCCCACACCCATAATTCTATGCACTCTCCCCCCATGCATGTTCACACTACCCCCCCCGCGCTCCCCTCTCTTTTGACATATGATGGCATGGTGGAACCATTTTTCACCCTCCCCAGGATCCAAACCTTTCTAGGAGCCTGGGGAGGGTAAAAACAGTCTTTCCTCTCCCAAAGGCCCACCAGAGGCCAAAAACAACCTGTTTCCCAACTTTTGGTGAGACCAGAAGGCCTGAAAATCAGCTGGTTAGTGCATGCATGTGCACGGGAGCTGAGCTCATGTGCCCGCTGATATGGCTATGCGTGCCACCTGTGGCATGCATGCCATAGGTTCGCCATCACAGCCCTAAAATATAGAAGTAGCAAGAATGGGTCTTTCATCATAATTGTCATTAGTTATGAAACTGATTTATACCAGAGCCCACCCACATTTTAGTGCCCAATAAAGCATACTATAAATAGTATTTTCATTCTTTTCAGATCAATTGCATAGTGATCCAGAATATTCAACTTATTTTTATCAACTTGTTAGCCAATCTTTCCCCCTCCCCTTCTCTGGAGGAGAGCCTTCCTGGAATGAAAACTTCATGGTCTTTCTTTTTCTCCACTATACTACACTAATACACAGTTTGTAAAAGAAAAAAAAATGCCACAAAATCAGTTGCCTTCCTTTGTGTAATAATTGGGCTGGCCTTTTGGACCCACCCAAGCACATTGAAAGGGAATGACTTCCACAAGTCACACAATCAGAAGGGAAGAGTTGTTTCAATTAAAGCTCCATATTCAGCAAAATTCAAACCTTAGCAAAGATCATGCTTAGTTTCCTGTTCTGTCCTCCCTTCACGGCTCTTAACAAACGCAGGCAGGCAAACTTAAAAAGAAGGCTTTCTTTATCAGTTTTCAGTTCAAACTGGCTTCGAGCCCAAAAATAACATAAATACAAGCCTCCGACAAGAATGCAAAACAAAACTCTTACAAGCAATGCACTTCTTCCAAAGTCTCCACGAATCAGGTTTACATGAAACACCAAAGCACTTATCCAAGTGTAACAAGCAATGTTGTAAAAACCAAGAAACCCATGAAGGAACGTATGAAGGAACGGCGTTGACTCCTGCGACTAGGGCGTGGCAGCATCCATCCTTTTATCTCCAAAATCCCACTAACGAGCCCCAGCTGCATCGTTAATCATTGCATTCCGAAAAGACTCACAGCAGCCATCTGCTGAGTCACAACAGTTTCCTAAGGGATGCACCTCATCAAAAGAAATCTCAGAATTATTTCTTAACTCAGAGTATTTATTTTATCTCCCTTGTTCAGTGAGATAGGATATGAGAATAGATCTCAGTTTCCCCCAGCACAGATGCACACTTTAGACGGATGACATAAATCCTCTGTCTCTACCACTGAAAACCTGAAGGATGAAACACTCTTAAGCACGGGTGTCAAACTCGATCACATCATGTGATGTATAGCGATATTTGTTGCCTTTGCAGAGACCGGGTGGGCATGGCCTGCACATGTTGCATCCAGCCTGCAGGCTGCCAGTTTGATACCCCCTGCTCTTAAAGCTTTGCAGAAGATGAGACAAGCTGTGAGGATAGAATTGAAAAAGAGGGAAATTATCCATGCATCTGCTTTAAGAATGTATTTGCGTTCTAAGAGAATAACCAATCTTGGGACATTTTCTGATCTTCAGGAGATTATTCAGAATCATTTTAGGTCAATTCAGCAAAATGAGGCAATCGCTTCCTATGCAGATGCAATGAGTGGGATTGGTGGGTAAGATAACTTCAGCACATTTTCCATGCAGGCAAATCTAGCAGAACACAGGATCTTCTTAATTGGCCTGCTGCCCTCAATTTCAAAGATGTTAAAGTACAAAGTAGTGTTTGCTTGCTTGCTTGCTTGCTTGCTTGCTTGCTTGCTTGCTTGCTTTCATGGGATGGCTATATCTCCCACTGTGTCCTGATATACAGCTTCCATTCCAGTGGTGGGATTCAGCCAGTTCGCACCTATTCGGGAAAACCGGTTGGTAACTTTCTAAGTAGTTCAGAGAACCGGTTGTTGGAAGAAATCTCCTTTTGTTTCTTTCCACTTTACAGGGTTAATCCTGTAAGGAAGGCAGGAAGGAAACATTCTAGCCTAATCTTTATTGACCTGCTTACAGAAACTAGCAATAGCAATAGCAGTTAGACTTATATACCACTTCATAGGGCTTTCAGCCCTCTCTAAGCAGTTTAAAGAGTCAGCATATCGCCCCCACAGTCTGGGTCCTCATTTCACCCACCTCGGAAGGATGGAAGGCTGAGTCAACCTTGAGCCGGTGAGATTAGAACCGCTGAACTGCAGATAACAGTCAGCTGAAGTGGCCTGCAGAACTGCACCCTAACCACTGCGCCACCTCGGCTCTATATGTCTCTCCGTTAACCTTTATTACATTGTAGCAGCTAATGCAAAGCGCCCATCGACCTGAGTGACCTTGAGTTGGCCATGCCCACCCAATCACATGATCACCGAGCCCCACCTACCCAGATGGTCATTAGAGAACTGGTTGTTAAAATATTTGAATCCCACCACTGTTCCATTCCTCCTAAAAATAATATTGCTTATATCAATAAAATAAATAGAGCCAAGGTGGCGCAGTGGTTAAATGCAGCACTGCAGGCTACTGCTAGATCAGCAGGTCAGCGGTTCAAATCTCACCGGCTCAGGGTTGACTCAGCCTTCCATCCTTCCGAGGTGGGTAAAATGAGGACCCAGATTGTTGGGGGCAATATGCTGACTCTCTGTAAACCGCTTAGAGAGGCCTGAAAGGCCTATGAAGCGGTATATAAGTCTACTGCTATTGCTATTGCTATTGATAAATATATATCCTCCTCTAGCTATGTACAACAATTCTGTGAAAGCTCAGCCCATCTCATCTTTATGTTCAGGACGTCAAGCTCCCAACAATAAATAGAAGTGGGATGTTCCTGATTTTCTAGATATTTTGGAAATTTTGTCCTATTTCTAAAGATCTAGTTTTGATTCATATCAATAATACTCCTATCAAGCTAGGAGTCCACAATTTGAGTTCATACCATGCTTCCTTACCATGGCCACACCAAGAATCTCTTCTTGCTTTCTCTTAGCTGATTTGCTGGCTATTTTTTGCTTCCTATTTTAAACAGCAGGAAACTCGCCTGAAAACTATTTACAGTGTCTGGAAAGGAGGAGTGTGTGTCTAAAGAGAAGCATTCTCCTAAAAGCTCAATGGAATAGCAAATTTTCACTCCATCCCCAAAAAATGGATTCATTTATGAACAGTCACTTTAGGAAGTTTGTTCTGATGTCTATTATTGTTATATTAGTGGATGGTAAAAAATCCACTCCTCCCCAAACCCAGTTTTAACTCTCTCTCTCTCTCTTTCGCTTTCTCTTTCTCTCTCTCTCTCTCTCTCTCTCTCTCTCTCTCTCTCTCTGTGTGTGTGTGTGTGTGTGTGTGTGTGTGTGTGTGTGTGTGTGTGTACATATATATACATATCATATGGAGGATGAGAAGGAATAGAAATAAGAACCAAAGCTAAGTGCATACTATATTTCTGACACTTTCATATTAGTGCTTCTTGTTATGAACTGAATTGAATTATTATGAATTGAAAAGAGAATTCAATATTGATTTTTCCAGAAGAAAAGTCAAGAATTGGGTAGCGTCCTTTCCAACTAGAAAAGGATTATTACAAAAGGCAAATGTTTGGGTGAACTATTTTTCCAGGTAACTCAATGTGATAGGCTAAATCAATCAATCAAATGCATGACCATGTTCACATTGATAACTTTCTTTTCAATTTCTTTGAATACACTCAGGTTGAAATGGGACAAGGTGAAGCAAGCTTAAAATGGGGGGGGGAATGGACAACTGACAGTAACTTGTAAAACAGGTCCATATTGGGTTTTGATACTAAGAAGAAATTGAGTTGTATTTTCACTTGAATTGTATTTTTAATATGTATATTAGCAGCTGACAACCTGACTACATTAAAAAAAAATCAGAGATGAAGCATCTAACTGACTAGAAGCATCATATCTTCCCTCCATATCTTTTGGGAGCACCGTGATTTTAATGGATAGGATTTTGTGGATGAAAAACATAATCCTTTATCCAAAAGTCTGCCTTCCCTACTGAATTACAACTACCTTTTTGGGTCATTTTGACTATTGATAATTTATGCTTTGACAGCGGGCAACTCCTAGTCTTCCTTTTCTTGTTTGGAAGCAAAGCAGGATCAGACTTGGTGAGTATTTAGATGAAAAAGCATCAGGAAATCTCAGGGATGGAGGATAAAACTAGGAAATCAAAAGTAATCTCATTAAAGGAATGACAAACCTTTTTGTTGAAACCCTGCCAGCAAAGCTGTATGGATGCATTTATGAAATCAGTAAGGGTTGTGCTTGAATCAAAGGGGAATTTAGCTTTAAGAAGCTAGTTTGTACTCTATCTATACATGTTCATTTCTTTCTGGTACCAAAGATCCTTTTAAATAAAGTTCCAAGCAATTTTTTTTTTACCATTCTACTACTGATTGTGTCCCCTTGTCACCCCTCATTTCAGAATGATGGAAAGTGAGAATAAATACATTTTTCTGATCCTTGTAATCAAATTTCCTTCCAACCATTCATGTAGCACACACCTGCCTTGTTCTGCCATTACTCTCGGGTACAGAAAGAATGATTCTATGATTTGCAACCTAATTTGTTCTCATTGTTAGTCCTCAGCCGCACACAATAAAAATGATCTTTTTTCATATTTATTGAAACACTGCAAAAATAAAGATGCCAGGTGTATTTTGCTTATATAAGCAGGGAACATTTAATACAAGAAAGGAACCTTTAAAGATGGAATGCAGAATCGGAATTCTGTGACTGGTTTTAGTGTAATTTGGAGTTTATATAAACACACACAAGCAAACATATATGCACACATACCAGTGGTGGGTTTCAAAATTTTTTAGAACCTCTTCTGTAGGTGTGGCCTGCTTTGTGGGAGTGGCTTGCCGGCCATGAGACCGGGTGGGCATGGCCAACTTGTAAAATGTGGTGAAACTCACTTAACAACGCTCTTGCTTAGCAATCAAAATGTTGGCTCAGAAACTCTGGCATTTGAAGCACACAAGTCTTAAAGCTGTCACATTACAAGACCTTTGCACCCCTAACCCTTTAGGGAAAAAAACCCCAGGGGTGTTCAAACTTGACAGCTTTAAGACTTGTGGACTTCAACTCCCAGAATTCCTCCTCCAGTCATGTTGGCTCAGGAACTCTGGCACTGAAGTGTGCAAGTCTTAAAGCTGTTAAGTTACAGGACCCTTGCACCCCTAACCCTTTAGAAAAAAAAACCCAGGGGTGTTCAAACTTGACAGCTTTAAGACTTGTGGGCTTCAACTCCCAGAATTCCTCCTCTCGCTCTTCATCTTGATGATGTGCGGATGGGCGGGGGGAGAGAGCTGGAACCAGTTCTAAATGGCACTGTAGATTTGTGGAACCTCTTCTATAAAAGAGGTTAGAACTGGCAGGAAGCCACCCCTGACACATGCATAAATGCATACATTCGCCTGAGAGGGCAACAATGCTTTACAATTTTTAACTTGAGCCTTATATCAAAGATTGCATCATTGGCTAACTAATACCTTTGAAAAACTGCTTAGGGACCAAAGAGAAGAATGTGTTAACAGTTTCACATTTTCTACCAAGAAGGAAGCTTATATATTAAACTATCCAGGTAGTCCATTGGCATTTCAAAATATGCTGCCAAATGTGTACTTTGTAGGATAAGGGTCCTGTATAAGGGTCTAGGTATATGGGGTAATTTAAATGAGGGAAGGGAGGGAGGAAGATTTCCAGTGCTTACTCCCAGCTCCCCAGAAGAAAACACAATGGGGAAGCCAGCAGGCAGTTGGTAGATGCTCCCACCCCCCCTGGTTTGTTTGTTTTTTGCCCGTCCTTGGTCATTCTATTTTTCTATTTAGGTAAGGAAATGTCTCCGAAATAATGATCCCATGGATCATGGGCAGAGGTGGGTTCCTACCAGTTCACACCAGTTCGGTAGAACCGGTTCATCAAACCTGCCAAACCGGTTGGAAGAGGCTCCACCAGTGGACCCGGAAAGCAGGCCACACCTACAGAAGAGGTTCCAAATTTTTTTGAAACCCACCACTGACACACACACAAACACACACACAGACAGACAGACAGACAGACAGACAGACTCACACAGAGAGAGAAAGAGAAAGAGAAAGAAAGGAAGAAAGAAGTAAATTTAAAAAAAGAAAAAAAGAAAGAAAAAGTGAGAGAGAGATGAAAGAAAAAAGGAAAAAGGGACAGAAAGACAAAAGGAAGGAAAGAGAGAGAGAGAGAGAGAAAACACATGGCCGGCAAGCCACTCCCACAAGGTCACATGGCTGGCAAGCCACTCCCACAAAGGAGGCCACTCCCACAAAGGAGGCCACACCCACAGAGTAGGTTCAAAAAATTTTTGAAACCCACCGCTGATCATGGGTTATCTAGTTTCTAATAAAATTCTTCTGCTCTGCTCTCTGATAAAAAAATGGGGAAAAGTTCTCTTGAAGAAAGTGTGCTATTTCAAAAAAAAATTAAGAGATTCCACTCAGTTCTTGTTTCTTCATGCACCCACTTGGCTATATAAAAAGCAACAGAGGATTAAAGGTAAAGGTTCCCCTCGCACATATGTGCTAGTCGTTCCCCATTCTAGGGGGCAGTGCTCATCTCCGTTTCAAAGCCGAAGAGCCAGCACTGTCCGAAGATGTCTCCGTGGTCATATGGCTGGCATGACTAAATGCCAAAGGCACAGAATGCTGTTCCCTTCCCACCAAAGGTGGTTCCTATTTTTCTACTAGCATTTTTACTTGCTTTAGAACTGCTAGGTTGGCAGAAGCTGGGACAAGTAACGGGAGCTCACTCCATTATATGGCACTAGAGATTTGAATCGCCGAATTGCCGACCTTTCTGATCGACAAGCTCAACATCTTAGCCACTGAGCCACCGCATCCCACCGAACAGAGGATTAATAAATCATATATCCTAGCTTTACTCAGCCTTAAACACCAGACAAAACTGAAGCACTGCTCAGCATATGTTTTAGGGATAGTGAGTACAATACTGTGTCCTTGATCTTACTATTTGTCTTTCCCATTAAGTAACTATAAGTAGCTTGTCCATGTGAAATGATTGGGTGACATTTTGAGAGGCCTTCTTGGCTGGATTTTGGCATAGCATATGTATTTATTGTATGCATTTATGTTTGTATTTATTTATTAAATTTTTACACCATCCAATTGACCTAAATGACTCTGGGTGGTTTACAATAACATGGTAAAACAATATAAACATATGACTAAAAAAAAGGGTTAGAGTTAAGGTTAGGGTTAGGATTTGGGTTAGGGTTAGGGTTAGGGTTAGGGTTAGGGTTAGGGTTAGGGTTAGGGTTAGGGTTAGGGTTAGGGTTAGGGTTAGGGTTAGGTTTAGGCTTAGGCTTAGGCTTAGGTTTAGGCTTAGGTTTAGGCTTAGGCTTAGGTTTAGGCTTAGCACAGCTTCTCCTTTGGCTATGAACTCATCAAATACACTAAATCTTATTTCTGGTGTTCAATGGCTTGTACTTTTCACGAGGCATGCTACTCACATCAGTCTAAATCAGAATTAATGTGTACAGTTTTGTCAAAATCAGTTACATACATGTCATTGTATCCTGAAACAACAAGCATATCATCACAACCTAGAGATGTTAAGATGTCAATGGGCTCTTTTTGCAGAGCTGCATCTGCCACCACAATAGATGTACCTCATTATTTTTCTCAAAACGCTTTCATCTGATACCAGAAGAGACAATCTCCACTGCTTGGGCACTTCTATCTTGTGCCCTATTGGGATTCTAACTTGGAGGAATGTCACCTCTCTGCTTCTTCATGCATCACGGTTTCTCTCTACCGATTTCACTCCACTGTCTTCACACTTCATACTCATCAACACCATTTCCATTCCTTGTATCACATTCTCTCCCCACCCCGCATGACAACCATGTTCATACTATGCTTATAGATTTCTTCATGCATTAAGCTTCTAAAAAAAGGCACATAGCTGGGGCTTATTTGTTAAGTATATCAGATGTAACACTGTAAGCTGTCTGTGCTTTAACTGGAGCCACACTGTCATGAATGATCATAAAACTCGGGACATTTATTATGATGACATAGCATAACTCCAATTTGACACCAGGTTTAATCACTTGCTATTGATCTGGCTTTGTTTTGGTTTTTTTTTTATTGAAAATTTTGGGGAAAAAAACTTTTACAAATGTTTACTTCCCTCCCCCTACCCACCTCACCCAAACCCCACCCCTCCCAACCTTCCCTCCCCTGACTTCCCAGAACCAATACAGGGTATAAATCTTTAACAAAAATATTCTAAAATAAACTTTTAAAAAGTTAGCATCATCTTTCATTTGAGCTTTGACTCCTTTTTGCTAGGCTAACTCTAAACAGATTATATCATTCCTTGTTGCCTCAGTCATAAGCTATCTGGAATTTCTTAGTCCCATATTTATTTTGAGTATAGTCAATCCATCTTCTCCACTCCAATTTATATCCCTCATTGGAATGGTCCTTGAGATATGCTGATATTTTAGCCATCTCAGCTAAGTTTGTTACTTTTAATGTCCATTCTTGAATAGTAGGCAAGCCTTCCTTCTTCCAGTATTGCGCCACCAACAGTCTTGCTGCAGTTATTAAATGCAAAATCAAATTAGGCTCTATAACTATACAATCAGTAATTATATCTAAAAAAATAACTGAGGGGTAAACTTTATCCTTTTTTTAAGAACATTTTGTATAATCCACCATATTTTTATCCAAAATGCTTTAACCTTTTTACAAGTCCACCATATATGATAGTATGTAGCATCAGCACAATCACTTCTCCAGCATTTAGATTGTAAATTTGGATACATAGAGGCCAGTTTTTTAGGATCTAAAACATCTTATAAAAGTTTTCTCTCAAATTTGGGGCTTGTGTAAATTTTACATTTCTTACCCAAATCTTTTCCCATGTATCCAACATTATTGGTTCTTCAAAAATTTGTGCCCATTTTATCATACAGTCTTTAACTAATTCTGTTTCCGAATCCATTTTTATTAATACATCATATAGTCTCTTTATATGCATTGGACTTTGATCTGGCATTGTTCTATATTCATATATCTTGGAAGTAATGAAGATTTGTTAAGTGTTGCTTTCAGTTTTCTACAGCTATAACCTTAGGGTTGTAGCATAAAAGCTGATACCAAATGCCCCACACCAAAAAAGAAAATGCAACATTGGCATTGTTATTAAGCTCTAGATTTTGCACATTCATGCATCATGAAGTTGGTCTACACCCTGTATTGCATAGGTAGACTGCTGCTCACCGACATAGCTTATCTCTCCTTTAATCTTTTTTGTTCATGGTTCAGCCCAGTGGTGGGTTTCAAAAATTGTTCGAACCTACTCTGTGGGTGTGACTTCCTTTCTGGGAGTGGCTTGCCGTCCATGTGACCGGATATGAAGATGCCGATGACACTTGTCAGAACCACCTTAAATTACCTCACACACAGCACTGGCATGCATAAGAATATGATGTAAACTTGTTTTTTAAAAGGCATCTTTGGTTTGCGTTAAAACAACTTCAACACATGCAATGTTCTGATTGCACCACAAACGCAGTAGTCATCCTTACCTTTCACAGAGGCACGGAGTTTTATAAATATGAGCATGATAGTGTAGAATAATCATATCCAAGGACCAGTGGTGAGCTTCAAAAATTTTTGGAACCTCTTCTGTAGGTGTGGCCTGCTTGCCGGGTCCACTGGTGGAACCTCTTCTAACCGGTTCGGTAGATTTGACGAACCGGTTCTACCGAATAGGTGCGAACTGGTAGGAACCCACCTCTGTTTCAGCCTTAGGAGATGCGGAAGGAGAGTGCAATTCATTTTACTGGCAGCTTCCATTCATCTGCGGAATGGCTAATATTGATACAATCCAGTATTTCATCCAAATAAAGCACTTTAAATTAATGCAGTAAGATTAGCAAGCATATTTCCACTGTTTAAATATGTTTAATAAAAAAAACTAATAGGCTTAGTTTAATGAAAAAAGAAATAACAATCTTCTAAATGTAATAATCTGTAATATAGTTTACATTTGTGACATAGCGCTGCCTAATTTGTAACATAGCCCCATCAACCACAGACATTGTTATCACCCCTAATAGGCTTATTTCCCTCCAAAAGCTAAGGATCAGATCTGGCATCCAAAAGTTTTCCATCTCTTCTCTAAAGAAATGTAGCATTTCTTTCTGTCATTAAATTGTAAATTAATACTATAATTGGGGGTGATCTGAGATATTCCAATGTATCTGCATGTAATAATATCTGTTTCAATGTCATAATTAGATAGCATTTACTAATCAAAACATTATCATTTAAAGTGCTTCTAATCAATGTCTAATTAAGTATGTGAATGTCTATGCCTTTTTTGAATGAAGTCTGTAGAACTGAACCTCGCTCTTAGTTATCAGATTTGTTTCTGAATTAAACTACCTCAAGTAGTTACAGCATGGAAGATATGTAGGAAAAAGTTATAGACCAGTGATGCCTCGTTCTCAGCCCCAAATCTTCCTGCGATCAGTGTTCACATGAGCTTCTGTGATGCATTTGATTCCATATATGTCAGACTCAAGCACAAAGACAACATAGTGAAATTGAGTGCTTATAACTAATGGACAGAATCTTGCCAGACTAAAGCTGTAAATTTTTAACTATCTTGAGAGATTCTGGGGTGTTGCTATTCAGAAACTCTTCTTCCCTCCCCCATCCAATTCTAATCTGCACGGTCTTTTAATTTGAACTTCTCTCTTTAAACTTTAAACTTTAATAGAATTTGTATGCCGCCCACTCCCTAGGGACTCTGGGCGGCTCACAACAAGTAAAAGCATTTAAAACATTTAAAAATACAGAATTAAAATCAATACAACATCCATTCCATCAAGTGGGGCTGGAAGTTAATCAACAGCCCCAGGCCTGCCGGAACAGCCAGGTCTTGGTCGCTTTACGGAAGGCCGGGAGAGTGGTGAGGGTCCGGATCTCTGCAGGTAGCTTGTTCCACAAGGCCGGTGCAGCTACAGAGAAGGCCCTCCCTCGGGGAGCCGCCAGCCGGCATTGTCCGGTTGAAGGCACCTGGAAGAGGCCCAACCTGTGTGATTTTATTGGTTGTTGGGAGGTAAATGGCAGGAGGCGGTCTCTCAGGTAGCCAGGTCCAATACCATGTAGGGCTTTAAAAGTAACGACTAGCACCTTGAAGCAGGTCCGGAGACCAATAGGAAGCCAGTGCAGCTCACGGAGGATAGGTGTAACATGGGTGTACCTCGGTACACCCATTATCGCTCGCGCGGCTGCATTCTGGACCAGCGTCCATTCAGACACTCTTCAAGGGCAGCCCCATGTAGAGTTCTCTGGAATATACTGTCTCCTCCCTGGGAAACCATGATGCTCTTGCTAAAATTCCCCCACACACACTGCTTCTGCAAGTATACATTTTATTCAAATACACTATAAATAATATAAAACATAGCTTCAAGCAGTAGCCTCCCTTAGGCTTGCCATATCTGGCCTACTATGCAGCACGTGGTCATTAGCTGGAAGCAGAAAGTTAAATATTTTCTCCTTGTTGCCATCATAAGGTCATCTAAAATTTTGTAGCCCAGACCTTGCAACCCAAGAACAATTCTGTCTTATTCCTTAATCTAAATTCTTCCTCTTTAAAACAGAGACATGCATTTTTTTTAGTCCTTCTACATGCAATTAGCTCTTTTCATATTCAATTACTACAACACTCAATAAAGTTAAAAACATTAACACATAATGGCATTTTATGTTCAGGTTATATATACATTATCTCACCTTTTCTAAAGGAAACTTTCCTTGGCAAATAATTTAGATATGAGATTATCAAGCATGATTTATTTCAGAAAAACCACAAAATACATAGGGAATAAAATAGCATGCTTGGATGCAGTCTTGTTAGTTATGTTTTTGATCAATAAAGGTTAATTTGAAAACAAAAAAAAACATGCTTTTTCTTTCAGAGTTTGAAATGCAGAGTGAGATAAAGTAGTTAAAGAAAGCACCAGTTTTTAATCATTGTCTTTAATATCAGGTCTCATCTACACAGCCAAACAAACAGAGCAAATAGATGAATTTCTTTCTAGTCAATTAACTAAGTTATATAGGAAGTACATCACAATAGTAATGGGGGAGTTTAACTACCCTGACATCAACTGGGAGACAAATTCTGCACAAAGTGGAAGATCAAACGGGTTCCTGACAAACCCAGCAGACAATTTTGTCTCCCAAAAAGTAGAGAAGGGAACTAGGGAATCAGCCATATTGGGCTGAATTCTCACTAACAGAGATGAAATGATAGAAAGTGTTGAATCTACCCCTGGGGAGTGGGGGTGGGGTTGATCATGCAATATTGGAATTCAACCTTATGCAAGCATAAGCAATAGAACAAGATCAAACTAGAGTCTTGGACTTTAAGAGAGCTAATTTCAATTAGCTGAGCAAATAAGAAGATTCACCAACCTGCTAAACCAAGGCGAAAAACCAAATTTAACATTTCTTTATTATTGTATTTATTTATTTATTTATTTATTTATTTATTTATTTATTTATTTATTTATTTATTTATTTAATCAAATTTATCAAATTTATTTGCTGCCCATCTCATAATTCAAGGTGACTATGAGCAGCTTTCAGCAATTACATCCAACAATTGAGCAGCTATGAGCATCTTATAGCAGCTTACATACTACAATTATAAATATAAAAACAGATTAAAATTACCATATTTTTTCAGAGTATAAGACGCACCTTTTCCCTCAGAAAAGAGGGTGAAAATCTGGGTGCGTCTTATACACTGAATACAGCATTTTTCCCCTCCCAAAACCCTGCCCCCTTTACAAAAATGGCTGTGTATAGTCTTTAGGAGGCTTCCAGAGTGCTCTTGGGGGCTGGGGAGGGCAAAAATGAGTGAAAAACAGGCTGGTTTTTTGCTCATTTTGCCCCTCTCCCAGCCCCCAGGAGCATTCTATAAGCCTCCTAAAGGCATGCCCTTTTTGACAAAAAATTGACTATTTTTTGCTCATTTGGGGGGGCAGCCCCCAGGAGCACTCTACAAGCCTCCTAAAGGCTATGCCTGTCCCCCATTTTTTACATGAAAAATGGGCTCTTTTTGGGAGGTCTGCAGAGTGCAAAATTTTTTGTTCTAATTTGCTTCTTAAAAATATTGGTGCGTCTTATACTCCGGTGCATCTTATACTCCGAAAAAATACGGTATATGTCTGCCTATCTCACAAAAAGCAATTCTGGGTAGTATAGATATTGGGTGACTGGAAGCCCTAGGCCAGGGGTCTGCAATCTTAAACACTCAAAGAGTCACTTGGGCCAGTTTCCCATAGAAAACAAAACACTGGGAACCACAAAACCTGGGTGGGTGTGGCCAACTCAACATCACTCCCACCCAGTCACATGACACCCCCCCCCCCAGACATGCCTACCCAGGTATCATGGCTCAGTGTTTTCTGTGTTTTCTGTGGGAATAGGGTCTCTCTCTCTTCTCTCCCCTCCCTCTCATTTCTGTTTTTCTCTATTTTTCCTCTCCCTTTCTCTTTTTTCTTTCTTTCCTTCCTTCCCTTTCCCTCTTTCTTTTTCTTTCTTTGTCACTGAATACAATAGCAAATCTGAAATAAAGTTATTAATTGTAGGAAATTGCTTCTCTGTAATCTTTTCATAGTGAACTCTAAGTTGATAGAAGCTGGGCAAGATTGTACTAACAGCAATAGGATATATATTTTGATTTCTTTTGAGTTTGACAATATAATACGTTATCCAAAATTATAAATAATCTTATTTTCAGATGCATTCTTTTGCCATCTCTGTTATTTTCTTTTTAAAAAATCAGACTTGCTTCCAATTTGTGCCTTCTGGCAAACTGCAGTTTTCTTGGCAAGAGATCTAGCTTGCCATTGCTTTAGTCATAGGTCTGAAAAAGTTAGTTTCTTTCTTTCTTTTCTCTTCCTTTTTTTCCCCCTGATTTGTTTCCCTCTCTTTTCCCTCTCTCTCATTCTCTCCCTTCAGCTCTTTCATTTCTCTCTCCCTCTCCCCCTTCTCTCTCTAATTTGTTTCCCTCTCTTTTCCCTCTCTCCAGTCTTTCCTTCCAGCTCTCTTTCATTATTCTCGTTATCTCTCTCTCTCTCTTTCTCCTCTTTTCTCTTTCATCTCTTTCTTGTGCATGCAAGCAAAATACCCTCCTAGGCCAGGATCATGGTGGTGGGGACAGCGACTCCTTCCGCTGCTGCCACTGAGAAGTGAGTAGCTGGCTGCGCTTCACAGGAGAACCACTCTGTGCAGGAAACTCCTCAGCACCAGACTCAGGTCAGCACCAGACATGGTCCCCTTCATGTTGGCTCAGGAAGGAGCCGCAGCAGCCATCTTTGGATGCAGAGAGGGAAGAGTTCCAGAGCCCTGCACAAGGAGAGCCCTTTGCAGCACAGGAGATCTGGTGCTCTTCCCTCCCTGCACCCAACCAGCCTCTTTGTGGCAGCCTCTCAAATACTGGAATACTGCTATCATGTCCCCCCAGTGCTTCTTTTCGCTAGACTAGCCAAACCCAAATCCTGCAACTCTTCTTCATATGTATTAGTCTACAGGCATTTCCGTCATCTTATTTGTTCTTCTCTGCACTTTTTTCCAAAGTCTCAACATCTTTTTTGTAATGCGGTGACTAAAACTGGATGCAGTATTCCAGGTGTGATCTTACTAAGATTTTATAAAGCAGTACTAATACTTCATTACTTCCTAAACTCTTAGGGATTTTTTCATTGTAGCCACAAATAGAGTTTATCCAGGGCAAATCTTCTGCTGCTTTAGTACCAGAGCAAAGACTTCTCCTGAGTATAAATTAGGATTAAATGAATGTAAAAGCATGAAAACATGGCATATAAAGAACATTAACAGCATATAGTGGTCCCTGAGTGAGATGCAAGCATGGAAAGAGTCTAAAGGGATGAGTAAACAAAAAAAGAAAAGAAAAAAAGAAATGATTTTTTTTTTAAAAAAAAACGAGTGGGTTCTTAGCTGCCTTACAGTATATTGTCAATTATATTCTGATATGGTTTTCATCAAAGCAAAGCTTCCCTCCCTGTTATAAGAAGGTTAACTTTACTTCTTCAATGTGTGTATTTAGTAATTCATCTAGCTTGGTTTCATATTTAAAAAAAATCCATCCCATCGCTGAAGGAAGATGTTTATTGTAGAAGACAATATGGACAATTTTACCAAGGACTCCTGCAGAACATTAATATTATTATTAAACTGTTGACTTTCCAGGACTTCGTATGATGGGGATGTAAACCTTATGTACATTAACAGGAAAAAAAATTCATAAAATTGTACGGTACGCAATAAATGTTAAAGTCCTGTTCATGTTTACCTAGGAGTAAGTCCTGTTATATTAAATGTCAGAGAGCTGAATATCATTGCATTCTGCTGCTTGGGCAAAGCTGCCAATATTATTCCCTTCTCCTTCAGAGTTTCTCTTTTTGGTCCAATCATTTTCACATTTGAATTAAATTTCACATTGCACCACGTCAAGGAAGGGAAAAAAAAGAAGGAAGTTAAAAATGTGCCGCCTTACGGATCGGCTACCTGAGGCATTATTAACCTGTCAAATATGTGTTGGCCCATTTTGTGTTTTATTATCCTTCAGGAGACAATTACTTATCATATCCCATTATATAGCCTCTCTATCCCAGTGACATCAGCTGTTTTCTTATCTGTATTTGTATGCGTGTGAGAGAGCATTCTAAATCTGTGCTTTGTTTGCAAGAATCCAGCAAAATGGTAGAGACAAGAAGCACAGCATTCTCAGTGCATGAGAGTTCATGACTTGGAAGACATGGTAACAGTCAATGAATAGGCATAGCAACTAAGTCAGCCAATGAGGGCTGTTTGGAAACTGAAACAGCATTTGCTGTTTTGAGCAACAAGGACAAAGCAAGGAGCCTTGGTGTGGCTTAGTTCAGCTGCTCCGTACTAAACCTCTGAGTCTGTGCTGGGCTCAAAACTAGTCTGCTGCTCTGAACTGAAACTAAAACTGTTCTCTCCTCTGCCTCTGTTTGCTTGTATTTACTACCACATTGGAAGAACCAGCTTTTGGTATTGTATGTTTACTTCATGTGTTATATTATATATAAAGAGAAGTTAATGAATCCTGCTGAATCAGTTACCCGTGTGTGCTTTCTGGATGTGATTGCTGCAACAAACTCTGACAAACATGTGGAGGAAACTGTTTAGAGTATCTTTATTGTCTTCCTTGAGGAGGACCTCAAGGGATTTTATACCGGTGTCAATAAGAAGAATATAATTTTGCTTTACAAAACAGGGTCATTTGCAGGAAACAACCATTCAAATTAGTAGTTAAGAAAATCGATCTGTGCATTCTAGTCATGTCTGTTCGTTTGGGACTATCTGCGTTGCTTCGTTTGAACTATCTGGGTTGCTGCAGAGCTACTCTATTGAACGTGAGTTGCCTGGGCCCCCAGCCAAAGGATTCGTTATCTCAGTAATTGAACAGTGGCAAACAGCCAAGCCTGTGTTCTGGTTTATTCACAGGCTGGGGGGGTCAGAACACCAACCCTATGAGTTTATGAATGAACTCATTCTTGTCCTCTCTTAGTTTTTCATTGAACAGCCTCTAAACCGATGGGCAATTTTCCACAACTCTTTTTTCCCCCTCCTCCAGTTGACTACTTCTCATGAATTAGATGTTTTGTTTATCTAAGCAATTATGTTGCTACATAAAGCAAACCTTCTCCAAATTGCTTCCTACTATTTTATACGTGCATCTTCCTTTCTTCCTTTTCGTGAGTAATGCTTTTACCTGCATCTTCCTTTATTGGATTTCAACATATTGATTGCAGCCCAGAAAGCTGGGGGTAATTTTAAAGTCTAAATTTATCATATGTGGAAACCCTATATGTGTTCACTTCTGCAAATCGGATCATCATGTTGTAATAAATATATTCTCTTTTCCTATACGCTTTCATTTTTAGATTACTTCTTTTTTTAAAAAAAAACACCTGGGAAATCTGATATTGTAACATTAAGAAGTATAAGTACAATAATACAGTAATTTGGGGAATGAGACCTTGTCAGGGAGGAAGAGATCTAGATATTTTCCTCCTACCTATACAGTTCATTAATTGATTATGTTTGCATTTAGCCTCCCTTTAGAATCTATTTGAAGCTTATTTGTGTGTTTAGCTTTCCTTCAGAATCTCTTTGCTTCTCTATTGAACCACTTGATATTAGGTGTTAAATTACGTTTTGTTGGTCTCTTTCAGTGCCGCGGGGGGGGGAGATACTTTAAAACATGCTTTGTGATGTTAATTTAACATTCATTTTTTTCTTATTCTGTGTTTCTAGAAAACATTTGTTTCATTTTAAGAATAATATAACTTTGGTGAGAAAGGTGCCATTATCTTCTCAATCAAAGCTTTTTTGTACGTTCAAGTCTGTAATGAGCTTCTGAATCAGATCATAGGACCACTTCACTCTGAAAGGTGGGAAGGGGGGCTGAGTTTCTGCCTCCCTTTTAGGGAAATATTCCGCCCTTTTAATATTTCCTAAAATATCTCATTTTCCTAGGAGAGGGGTGGGTGCTAACTTCCTACAATGTCAAGTAATAGGTTTTTTTTCTGCCATGTTACTTGAAATCCTTTTACATGGTGTTGTTGGTTTTGACTCATAAAATCTTTGGCTTAGAAGGCAAATAAATTTGTGTCTACAAACATGTTCTGCTCTGTGTGCAAGGAGACTTCTGCTATTACTAATTCCAATTTCAGGTCCATATGTTGACCTGGAAGGATCTCTTGAAAGCCTCTCTGCCCCACCATCTGAGAAGAGGCTGTCATGAAAACTCTGCTAAAAAGCTGTTGCTTTTGAATTGCATGTTTTATTGCTACAGATGATAGATGCTTTCTATGAATTCTGCTGTAGAAAACTGGAGACGAAGCTACAAAATTAGAAACTTTGGCCAGCATGAGCAATGATCCTGGACAAATGGGACATTGTAATTCAGAAATAATGGGTTGGGAAAAAAATTGCAACTGAAGGTTATGCTATACATAACCTATCTTCCCTCAAAGATACTTTGATCACCATTGAAATCCATCCCAGAGCCCCACATGACATGGCCCATAGGCTATGAGTTGACTCTGGAGGATGTGGAGGACCCTGGACAGGGGTCTGACTCTGAACAGAGCGCAGAGAGGCTGGTTGGCCATCAGTGGGGAGGAGACAAGGGAGAGTGAGCCAGACACCAGCAATGAGTTGTTCCTGGATGCATGGCACCGAAGAGCTACTAGGCTTCAGAAACAGTTGTGCAGTTACAGGAGGTAATTGCACTCAGCTGGTGGTCATTAGACTCCTCTCCAGACTATAAAAAGACTGCTTGTGCACACGCCCCTCTTTCAGAAGTCAACGCAGGAACAAATGTCGGAGAATATTACTGTGAGCTTGGCAGGCTGGATTGCTGCCAAGCCTTATCTGTGCTGGACTGCTGCCCAAGCTTGTCTGTGCTGGTTTGCTGCCAAGGACCTGTCTGTCTGTTAATTAAATGATGTAACTTATCTTTGGCTTGGTGGGGGATGAGGGGGATCAGAATATCTCTCTATCTATCTATCTATCTATCTATCTATCTATCTATCTATCTATCTATCTATCTATCTATCTCTATATCTATCTATCTATCTATCTATCTATCTATCTATCTATCTATCTATCTATCTATCTATCTATCTATCTATCTAGTCACAATGGCGGACTTTGCTGCACTTATCTTTCCTTGTTCCACACAATTGCTATCAAAATCTGACCATACACTTCTGACTTAGTCTTCAAAGAAATTTCCACATTCAAGTGAACAGTCTGAAGGCATAGTCTTATTAAAGGTCTATGTTATTCTGAACAGGATTTCTGGATAAGAATCTGTAGATAAGGAATGTGTAAAGAAAGTCGGGGACCCCTTCCTTTTAGAGAGGCTGTTATTGGAGGGTCATATCCAGTGGTGTATTAACCGTTAAGCAGACTAAGCACGTGCTTAGGGCACCAGGCCCAAAGGGAACACCACAAAGTTGAGAAACATAAAGAAAAAAACCAATGAAGCTTAGCTTCACTTGTACACTATGTGTAAAGGAGGGGGGCACTAAGATTTGTCAGTGCTTAGGGCACCAGTAAGCCTTAATCCACCACTGGCAATATCCATTATCCTTTAAAAAAAAATTTCAAGCAAACAATTGATAGGAAATCATGATGCCTTCATTGGTTATTCTCCATGGAATTTGGGGAAGGGTCCAAAAAAGGTCTTTGCAATGCTGATAAAGTTCATGGATTGATTGGTCCACTCCTGTTCTAAAGTTGGTTAATAGCATTTCTGACTTGTCTGTTATTTTGGATTGATATAGGTGTGGTGGAATGTGTGGATGACTTGAAGGATGAAGGAAAGAGGTTCTGCTTAGCAAACAATCAGATGAGATGGGAAAGCCACCACAGGCTTAACAGTCACATAAATAAACTTAGGAAGGACCTTCTCTAGCAGATCAGATGGTTAAATGAGACACAGAGGTGGATTCCTACCAGTTTGCACCTATTCGGTAGAACCGGTTCGTCAAATCTACCGAACCGGTTAGAAGAGGTTCCACCAGTAGACCCGGAAAGCAGGCCACACCTACAGAAGAGGTTCTGAAAATTTTTGAAACCCACCACTGCTACACACACACACACACAAACACACACACACACACACAGACTAACACAGAGAGAAAGAGAAAGAGAAAGAAAGGAAGAAATAAAAAATAAAAAAGAAAGAAAAAGAATGAGAGAGAGGTGAAAGAAAAAAAGAAAAAAGGGATAGAGAGACAAAAGGAAGGAAAGAAAGAGAGCGAAAGAGAGAGAGAGACAGAGAGAGAGAGAGAGAGAAAGAAAGAAAGAAAGAAAGAAAGAAAGAAAGAAAGAAAGAAAGAAAGAAAGAAAGAAAGAAAGAAAGAAAGAAAGAAAGAAAACACATGGCCGGCAAGCCACTCCCACCAGGTCACATGGCCGGCAAGTCACTCCCACAAAGGAGGCCACATCCACAGAGTAGGTTCCCAAAAAATTTGAAACCCACCGCTGATGTGACAGCAGGAAGTCTGTACCTGCAGACATGCAATATTCTGTTAGTTATAATAAAGTATGTTTAGCTCATCTAGTCATGTTTCCTGACCAGTATATCCAGGAGTGCTGACAAGAGCTGACAAGTTTAAATCCAGAGTTTTCTCTCACACACATTCTCCCTGCCTCCCACCTCTCTCCCTATCTGCTTAGTAGCGTCAACAGGCGTACAAATTCACTGGCTGCATAAAGAAGAATCATAGTATGAGTAAATGAAATCTAATAAATCAGACAATTTTGTTTTTCCAGCCCTGACTGACCCACTGAATGTCAGTAAAGAGAACCGGGTGCCACATATTATATTAAAATAAATTAGTACATTACTGTTGATTATGTTTCTTTCACAAGCAGCCTTGAAACAAATCTCTCAGTTATCCAGGAGTTTTAATGGAGACACTTATACTATCGGATGAGTAAAAAATGAACTTGCCTCCTGATCTGACTTTGCTTCTTACAGATCTAAAAGACAGAAGGGAAGGAGAGGAGACTTATATGAAACAAAATGTGTGACAAATGAGATTCATAAAAAACCATAAGATCTTGGCAAATCCTCAAGATTACCCAAATAAAATATCACACAAAGCCTCTCATTAAAAAGCCTTGTTTATTTGAGTTGTACATCATGCCTGATATTAGTATTTAGAATTATTCATTTATTTGCATTGCCTCCAGGCCTTCTAAGAGGTAATGTAATTGTCCCTGCCAAACTCCTAAAACTGAATTTTCCACTGAAATATTTACTCCATTAACCAGAAATATTGTTGACTACCAAACCTAGCTTCTGGTTTGCAGAGAAGTTGAAGCACATCTTCAGGATTACCTTTTTCCCCCTCCAAATTAATAAGTTTGTTTGCTGATGAAAGAAAAAGATTTGGGGATGTATTCATTTAGTTATTTTTTTAAAAAAAAATATAGACACTGGATTTCAGTACTTCACAATGTAGTGAATAGATTGGCAGTCCCTCTCCCTCCCAATCATTGACAGCCTGCAGCAGTTGATTTCTCATATATTTAAACTGACTGAAGCATTATTAGAGATCAAGCATGCAGAGATTACTCTAGAATCCCCTTTCTGCAAGAATGGTTTGTTCCATCTCTATAACAACCCCAGAATTAAATGGCTAGAATGCTCAAGGATCTGGATAAGACACTCAGGAACAAGAGTTTAGTTTAGTTTAGTTTAGTTTAGTTTAGTTTAGTTTAGTTTAGTTTAGTTTAGTTTAGTTTAGTTTAGTTTAGTTTAGTTTAGTTTAGTTTAGTTTAGTTTAGTTTAGTTTAGTTTAGTTTAGTTTAGTTTAGTTTAGTTTAGTTTAGTTTAGTTCAGTTCAGTTCAGTTTAGTTTCATTGCATCAATGAAATTAAATGCCATCTTTAGTGTATATCATACATGAGAAAACTATAATAGCAATAGCAATAGCAGTTAGACTTATATATCGCTTCATAGGACTTTCAGCCCTCTCTAAGCAGTTTACAGAGTCAGCATATTGCCCCCAACAACAATCCGGGTCCTCATTTTACCCACCTCGGAAGGATGGAGGCTGAGTCAACCTTGAGCTGGTGAGATTTGAACAGCCGAACTGCCGAACTAGCAGTTAGCTGAAGTAGCCTGCAGTACTGCACTCTAACTACTGCGCCACCTCGGCTCATATAAAAATAAAACAAAAATACACATCTTTCACATTCTATACAATTGAATTGAAAACCTTGAAAATTGAAAATACTGCATAATATTGCACAGTATAACTCAATGTAGTTACTGCTCTGGGATAGAAGCTGTTTTTCAAACTATTTGTCCTTGTTTTTATTATCTCGTACAGTCTGCCAGATGGCAATAGTTCAAAAAAAGGTGCCCAGGATGAGATGGATCTTAAGAATGTTTTGAACTTTCTTAAGGCAGCAGGAACTATAAAACTCTTCCAAGGACAGAAGAGGGCAACCAATGATCTTCTGGGCAATCATCTTAACCCTTTGGAGCGCTGTCCTATCTGTCACTGTGCAACTGGCAAACCATACAGAGGTGTTGAAATACTCTCTAGAGTCTAGCGGTAAAAGGTCACCAGCAAATTTTCATTCAGTTGTTGTTTCTTGAGAAGTCTCAGGTGGTATAATCTCTCCTGGTGCCTTTTGACCAGTGCTGCAATGTGAGCACCCTAGATCAGGTCCTCTTTTATGATGACACCCAAAAACTTAAAACTGGCTACTTGTTCCACTTGGTCTCCAGGTAACCAAGGGATGGATGTCTCATTTGTTCCTTCTGTAGTCCACTATAAGCTCCTTGGTCTTATTGGTGTTAAGGACCAATTATCTAGAAGTACTGCCCAATTTCTTCTTGTTGTTGTTGTCATTGTTTATCATTATTTATCATTATTTAAGCTTTAGTCTTCAATTTGATTCACAGTCTGGGACTAGTAAAACTTAACAGTTCAAGTCCTAACCAAGAACTTAAATTCTGTTAAGGTAACATCTGATTATACAGGCAGTTCCGAGTTAGGTGGTTTTTTGCAAAGTCAGCCTATTCAGGTCTGAAAAGTTCAAAATTTCCTTTTATCTAGGCAACCCTTTAGGTATTGCTCCATCATCTGTTGTTGTTGATGATGATGATGATTATGATTATGATGATGATAAACATGAATGTTTTGTCTCTGGTATTTATTTTTTCTGCTCAAACCTAATAGATTATGCTATGTGGAATTACTTTCCAGCAAAGGTGGGGTTTTGCCTCTTGAAAAAGCATCTTTGGGACCCTCTTTGGTAACAAGTTACTAGAAAGCCAAAAGAAGCACAATTGTAAGATAATCTCTACATGAATTTATGAGTTATAATTCTCCTTTAGCCTCCCCCCCCCCCCAAAAAAAAGAAAGTAAGTTCTGGAAACATCTATGAACTGTGTAGTGAAAATTATATACAATTCAGTAAAAGCTTGGCAGAATAATACTAATGATGTCTCTTCTATTCCTTTGAAAATAGTAGGGGTATGAATTCTAGAACATTACTATTAGTACACTATTAATGGTGACATGGGATTCTTTATAATATACAAAATTTCTAATTTCTTTTGCAGACAAGCTCCTATAAATTACATGCATCCCTTGTATATATATCTATGCTCAGAGATGGCAAAAAATATTAATCTACATGAGCCAAAAAGAAGTGAAAAAGAAAGCAAGTTCTCTATGTAGATCAAGAGAAAACACTGGCAATTGTTCATTATTTGCCTTTACAAAGAGATAGTAAATATTTCAGATCTTTCTAAAGTGCAATCAGAATCTGACACACTTTGATAAAAACCTCACTTCAGGAATTTGAAATATATTTTTCTTATTATTTCTAAAACCAACACTTTTCAAGCCTTTGAAATTAACAGCTGCTATTTTAAAAAGCAATTAAAACCAACCTTTTCAGAATTCTTTTTCTCAAAAAAAGAAAAGAAAAAAAGAAACCAAGGTAATAGCACACATATATACCCACTTTAACTGACTAAATGTTCTGTAAGTGATTAATACCATCCTTACTGATTCCTGTAATCAGTGTATCTCATAGCTCTAACTATAATTATTCATTTATCTATTCTTCAGAGTGTTTGTGAAGGCCAACACAGCTGAGCTACATTATATTGCCAAAAGAAGAAAAGAAATCAGCACAGATATCAAAAAGAATATTTGAGGTAGATACAGTTCTTTATCACTAATGAGAACATATTGCTGATGGCAAGAATATGTGTACCTCATTTTATCCTTGGGGAGACTGAAAATGCACCACTGAATGCACTAGCTTATGTTTTGCCCATGGGAAGAAGTGTTGGCTTCACATTAGAGTCATTAAGCCATCAAGAGACAGTAATGGGTGCAATCTATCTTTTGCCCGTGATGAGCTTTGCCACTAAAAACCACATTTGATCATATTTGCATGACCCTACCCCTACCCCTATAATTATGTTCTGGATATTGTTATTTCTCTAAAGAGGAGAATTTGGGATGGACCAATTTGCAATTGCAGCTGCAAGCTTAGATCCTCCCAAAAAGAAGAATACTTAGAAAAATGAATTAGAATGGCAGTGATTTTTCTCTTCTTCTACAGGAACGTTCAGTCATGCGAGTCCCACCTGCAGTCTAAAGTGTCACAAGCCAGACACAGATTTATCACTGCACCAAAGAACTAGGTCTTGGTTCTTTGGAACGAGAGATGCAATTGCTATAGATATCAGAGCTCAAAAATGGCTTGATCTTTATAGTAAGGCTCATCCACTATGTTAAAATAAAAGGAAAACAGGATATCAGGACAGATGCCCATTAATTGTGGCAATACAGTAGGAATGAATCTATATGCAGGAATAGGAGAGGCATTGATCCATGTCCTCTTGAAAAGGCTTTCCCTGGATTTGGAGTTTTAGACAACCTTTTCGGTGAAGATAGAGAAGAATCTTCTTCAGGACCTATTTGAGGTCTGCAGTCTACTTACGTCAGACAAAGAAGCCAACACCACGAGATTCCAAGAGAAGACAGGCTTTATTTTGAACGCGTTCAAGAGTTCAGTCAGATTGCCATCAAAACTGAACTGCCTAGGGTATCCCCTGGCAGAGATTTTATACTTTTTAATTGATCATTACAAATCAGGAGGCGTCACAAGAGACGTATACATCTTAAGGTCATAACTTCTGCTTAGGTCAGTAAAAGACATTCTGGGAAAGTTACAAATACATGATTCTCATAAAATCCCAAATTATAATAGGGAAGTGAATCTTGGTTACTCATGAAGCTGACAGGAAGATTGCTAAAGTATTGCTAACATATTGGGTCAATATTGCTAAAATATCGCTGATTACAAGTTAAAATCATGCTGAGTCTGTTGACATTTAGAAAAATACGTAGACTGTCACAATTTCGCATGCGTCTATAACTAATTTTAGTGGTATCTGTCCACCCAGGCTTCCTGTTTTGGCAAAAGCTTACATTCTAAGTTCCTCTATTTTAGAGAGACAGGAGAGAGAAAAGGGAACTTCTTAAGTAAGTCAGAAGTGAACTGTGATTTCTTTCTGACATTAAGCATTTTAAAAGTGATAATATTTAGCCTGTTAGAATCACCTAACCTGATTAAGTATTGGGGGGTTCACCTGTGTACCCCTTGCTGCATCAGTGCCACAGAGGACATGGGTTATATAGATCCTTCTCAATTATGGTTTATTCCTGCAGTTAATTTTGATTTTGACATTTATAACTTTTAGGCTTTTTTTAAACAAAAACAATCCATGCTTTTGAATTTTTTGATATGCGGTTATCCTCACTAAGGCACAACTGAAAAATGATATTTTTGGATTCAAAGAACCAAGTAAAGCAAACTTAATTTTAAGAGTTGAAAATCTGAAATTATGTGACTCATCAGCAGTCATTTCTTGGTCTTTCTGTTCATCTTCTTTCCTTTCTTTATGAAGGCACATTTTTTAAAAAATGAAATATTGTCAATATAAAAACATTTTTATTAGAAGTCCTGTCACCAAACTGGTGATTTTGAAAATAAGCTAGTTTAATTTAGAGCACATTGGAAATTGTTCACTTGGGGGACTGACACTGAAGTGACATGCAAAAGCCCAAAACTTTATGCCTCTCGTTGACAGTCATGGGAAAGCATATCTAGCTGCAACTTTTTTAAAAAAATGAAAAGATGACACTTTCAGACAACATAAGGTCTTCTCAGAGGGATAGGCCTGCCAGATTTCCAGAAAGAAAAGTGTAGAGAAGAATACTTCTTTGGGTGTTGATTTAAATCTTATACATTTTTGTCCTTTATTTTTATTTTTCTGAATCAAGATGGCAGTAGGAATTGTATCTTGCTCAGTCCTATATGGATTAGTTACAGAGGTGATATTCAGCCGGTTCAGACTGGTTCACCCAAACTGGTAGTGGAAATTGTGAGTCGGCTGAGAAAATATTTACAAACCCCTCACATCCTGCATATAAACTGTTTTAATTTCTCCCCTCAGGATGCTGCTATGGTTCCACCACAAAACCGCGGTAGACTAAAGCGCGTGTGACTAAAGCACGGTGACAAAACCGCACTGTCAAAACCGCGTGACAACAGCGCGCCGACAACAGCGCGCCGATAGAAGCGCGCTGTAACATAACCCTAAAAATAACCCTAAACCTAACCCTAAACCTAACGCTAAACCTACCCTAAACCTACCCTAAACCTAACCCTAAACCTAACCCTAAACCTAACCCTAAACTTTACCTTAAGTTAAATCGCACTTCTGTCGGCGCGCTGTTGTCGGCGCGCTGTTGTCGGCACGCTTTTGACATCACGGTTTTAGCACCGCGGTGTTGTCGGCCCGCTTTTGACGTTCGCGGTTATGTCGTGCCACGTGCTGCTATAAGGTATTGCATGTCAAACAACTAGACCCAAATAGTTATTCCCCCCATGCCATCGCTCTGATAAGTACATAATTCCCACAGCACTCTCTTATGCCTAAGGATATCCAACTATGTAGTAGATCAGTGTTACTGTTATCCTTCTCATCTTTCCTATCACCTACTTTTATTGGTATTTTATGACTATCACATTCTTGGTTGCATCTTATGATTTATGGTTGTATCTTATGATTTATGATTTATCACTTTTTTTGCTTGTATGTATACTGAGAGCTTATGCATTCCTTGTGTGTTGTTGTTGTTGTTGTTGTAGTTTATTTATAGGCCGCCCTTTTCCCTGAGGGGACTCAGGGCGGCTTACAATCAAAAAAGGAAGGGGAGTGTCCATTTTATTAGCCAAGTTTTATTAGCCGTACGGCTAATAAACAATATTCTAGCACCAATTCTAATGAATGAATGTACTAGACGAAGGGTGTCATGTCGTCACATCGGTGTCACATGACATATCAGAACTTTTTTCCTTTTTGCTAAACCAGGCGTGGGCGTGGCCACTGCGTGACACATCCGGTCCTCAGGCTCGGAGTTTGACAGTCATATTCTAGATACATAAACAGTAATATTGTCTTGTTTGATCATATGAATGGTATTGTGGCCCAGCAGGAGCCGTTGGAGCTGCCACCAGACTCCGACAGCGAGGGGCCCTATGAGTCAGCTCTGGAGGATGTGGAGGACCCTGGACAGGGTTCCAACTCCAAGCATGGCGCAGAGAGGCTGGTTGGCCACCAGGAGGCACCTGAGCCTTGGACCAGTGGGGAGGAGACAAGGGAGTGTGATCCTGATGTCAGGAGTGAGTGGTTCCTAGATGCCCAGCACCGAAGAGCTAATAGGCGTCAGGAACAGTTGCGCAAGTACAGGAGGTAATTGCACTCAGCTGGTGGTCCTTAGGCTTCTCTCCAGACTATAAAAGGACTGCTTGTGCACACGCCCCTTTTGCAGAAGTCAAAGCAGTAACTAATGTTGGAGAACATTATTGTGAGCTTGGCAGGCTGGATTGCTGCCACGCCTTATCTGTGCTGGATTGCTGCCCAAGCTTGTCTGTGCTGGTTTGCTGCCAAGGAACTGTCTGTCTGCTAATTAAATGCTGTAACTTATCTTTGGCTCAGAGTGTGTTGGTCTGGGATGAGGGGGGTCAGAACAGAATGGTATGCATAGAAATGAGGCAGACGGACGGATGTTTTGTACAAGAGGAAAAGAAAATAGTAGCAATCATTAATTTCAACCCTATATAAAATATACACACACCACATCACCAAGCTGGTTTAATTATCAGATTGTGCTAGATGCTAGCCAGCTAATGACAAAATATTCATGCTGCAGAAAATCAAGCCAAAGCACTAATTAACAAAGTCCTGTTCAATTACTTAGTAAAAAAGATAAATCTCAGAGGGATGTGTTTGGTGTAAGTGGGTAATCCAGTTAAACCAACCACTTAAAATGCTCTTGTGTAACAATAAAAAGAAAATAAAACCTCAGCTGCATATATGAATTTCAATTTATCTTGGTTTATTATTATTATTATTATTATTATTATTATTATTATTATTATTATTATTTTTAAAAGAGAGAACAAAAATGGAATCTTTCTGGGGAAAAGCATTGAAGTAAAATAATATTTCTACCACTACATTAAAATGCATGTTATTTTGAAGCAATGGTGATTATTTCCACCCTGAAAGGTTCTGAGCTAAATTGTGTTTTTTATATAGGAGAAAATCTATTTGATTTCAAATCGATTTATATGTATATGTGTGTGTGTGTGTGTGTGTGTATATGTGTGTGTGTGTGTGTGTGTGTGTGTGTGTGTGTCTGTGTCTGTGTCTGTGTCTGTGTGTGTCTGTGTGTGTCTGTGTGTGTCTGTGTGTGTCTGTGTGTGTGTCTGTGTGTGTGTCTGTGTGTGTCTGTGTGTTTGTGTGTGTGTTTGTGTGTGTGTGTGTATGTATGTATATGTATGTAGATATGTAGACATGTAGACATATAGACACATAGACACATAGATATATAAATACATAGATATATAGATATATAAAGAAAGCAACGCCGATCACGCTTTGCTCACAGAAGCACGAAGCTGAAGCCTCAAGGTGGCGAGTGGGACCTTGTCGAAATGTCGCCAAGATACTCTCAATTTTACATGGGAAAAGACCCAAATATTCCAAGACCTGCATACCTGTACCCGTGAAAATCTACGACTATGAAAATACACACACACACACACACAAACACACACACCTTGAAACTTACCTTCTTTTACTTGGCTTAGCATTATGGAAATAATTCCTAATTAACATGTCAACAGTTGCAATGACTGTCCTGGCTTATTTGTCCATGACAAATGAATAAATTAAGGTGCTAGTAATTAAAATTAGAGGGAAATGAACTGTTGTGCTAACCACAATTCAAAAACTAATTAAAGCAAATAATGATCTATGTACCCTGTGCAAACTAAAGAAATTATAGCATGGTATTTGTATCCATGCATGTCAAACCAACCCACACCAGATTTTATTCATAAACAGACATACCATACCTTTGTTTTCTAGTGGGTGCACATAAGGCTCCTGCCCACTACTTTCACCCAAAACAATAATAGCCCCATGAAGTAGTTTTACTAAGAAAGATTGACCATCTCAAAGTCACCCAGCTGGCTTCTGAGCTCAACGCTAAAACTCCCAGTTTCCTTTTTTTTTTTTAGTTCACAGCACCTTAATCACAGCATCACACTACTTCTTCGAAAGGTTTCAGTCACCAATCTGGAACTCCAAGGACAAGCCAGTGCAAATTATAGAATGATGAACTATTTCAATGTGGTGATAAAACTCCTCCAGAAATCCACTCTTTACCTATAGTATTACAAAAATAACTTTCATTAAACAGTATCAGCATTAACCAAAAAATAAAAAACACCTGAATAGAGAGGTTTTCACAAAATAATATTGTCTCAAGTCTGATCAGAGTTCTAGAACTCCACTGTTCTTAACCTGGTCTACTGCAGTGGTGGGATACGACCGGTACTCCCCAGTACGGGCGTAGCTGTGTCTGCTGGGAGCACCAGGTACCGTTCCAGTACGGTGCTCCGGAGGGCCCACCCACCCGCCCTTCTTACCGTTATTTGAACCAATTGGGGTATTTATGCATGCACATGGAGCGTACAGCGCCTGCATGATGCTCTGCCGAGCAGCTAGAGGATTGAGGGCAGTGGGTACGCATGCACGTGCTGCATACATGCTGCGTGCGTGCACATGGTGGGCACCCGGCCATGTTACACTGTACTGGTTGCAACAGGATCCAGAACCCACCTCTGGTCTACTCCAAATACATTGGATATGAGTCAGTGGTGGGATTCAAATAATTTAACAACTGGTTCTCTGCCCTAATGATTTCTTCCAACAACCGGTTGACCAAACTACTCAGAAGGTTAACAACCAGTTCTCCTGAAGTAGTGCGAACCAGCTGAATCCCACCACTGATATGAGTTCTATCACTTCTGACCCAGGCTGACAACTTGGGGTAGGAATGAGCCTTACCATTTCTGTATCTTTTTAAAAAAGATAGCAAGGTTGAGAGAATCTGAACATAGCAGAGCAGAACTCTCGTTTTCTCAAAACACAACAGTAGATTTTTGTTCATGTTCAAATCTTGCTCTGCAGTACATCCTCCTTCCTACTTTATGTCAGAAGTGCACCACACGCCCTGATGACGTCCTTGGGCTCAACATGGCCCCTGGAGGCATTAAGGGCAACTCCCAGGATTCCTTTAGAAACAGTCACAAAAGCATCATTTTTCTTGGGGTAGAAGTACAGTAAGTCATCATATTGAGTCCATATAAGCAATGTTACATTTTAATTAAATCAGAGGTGGATTCCTACCAGTTCGCACCTATTCGGTAGAACTGGTTTGTCAAATCTACCGAACCGGTTAGAAGAGGTTCCACCAGTGGAGCCGGAAAGCAGGCCACACCTACAGAAGAGGTTCCCAAATTTTTTTTGAAACCCACCACTGGTCCTTGGATATGATTATTCTACACTATCATGCTCATATGTATAAAACTCAGTGCCTCTGTGAAAGGTAAGGATGACTACTGCATTTGTGGTGCAATCAGAACATTGCGTGTGTTGAAGTTGTTTTAACACAAACCAAAGATGCCTTTTAAAAAACAAGTTTACATCATATTCTTATGCATGCCAGTGCTGTGTGTGAGGTAATTTAAGGTAGTTCTGACAAGTGTCGTCAGCAGCTTCATATGCGGTCACATGGGTGGCAAGCCACTCCCATCCAGTCACATGGGTGGCAAGCCACTCCCACAAAGGAGGCCACACCCACAGAGTAGGTTCGAATGATTTTTGAAACCCACCACTGAATTAAATGTAATGTGATGCAGCAAATTTTAATTTTTATCCCAGCTCCACCTGTTCTTCAGAGTGCGGTACTCAGAGGTAAAAAATGGTTCTCACGCAAGAGATGTGCTTGGGAGGGAGTAGCTCAAAAAAGTCAAATTGGCAGTATAATCAGGCCATCAAAGCCCATCCTTGTTAAAAGTGGATCCTTGGCTTGAATCTGAAAAAAATGTGCACAGTTCTTTGTACTGTTATTACCTTAGCATTGAATGGTATACTGTTAGCTCTTCAGGGTAGTCCAGACAAGGAGCACACTCAAAAGTACTAGCTCTACTTGACTGTAACATTACATTAACAAAAGTATTTCTGCCTGTCTTTCCTTTTGCTTTCTGGAAAGCTACGGTGGGTCCCTTCCGAAATGCTTCCCATGCCCTCCATCTTTTATGTCAGGGGTATCAAACACAAGGCCAGTGATGTGGTTGAAGCCAGCCTGTGGGGCCATACTGGGAAATTTAAGGGGCCAGCCCAAGTTGCTTCATCCTGGTCTGCCCAATGTGAAGAGGAAGCATCGGGCCCACATGGCTTTGGCCCGGTATACCCAATGCAAAGAGGAAACATGCTAGCAGTTTGGGGAGTGGTGTCAAGATGGCCACACCCATCCAGCTGGCCACACCCACCCAGTCGGCCATGCCCAGTGAGTGACATCAAGCTGGCCATGCCCACAGAGTCAACCATGCCCCCTGGCCCTCCGAGGTCAACCCCAGCCCTGATGTGGCCCTCGAATAAATTGAGTTTGACACCCCTGTTTTAGATGCTGGTTGTCCAATCTGCAACTTTCCCTTCTGTCTTCCAGGATCATCTTCACAATCCATTACATGCATTGCATTGTGGTGGTTCCAATGTACGCACCACAATGACTGGGTTCAGACTGATGTGAAAATCCAGTTTCTGGATAGCATAGCAATTTCAACATTTGGAAGAATGCAAATTTAGCGTAAAGTATCAACATTTGCATTTCTATTTTGACATTTGACAATGGAATTTGTAAATCAGCTGGCTCTTTTCCAAATACCCAAGGGTACATTTCCTGATTGATGAAATAAACTAATGTTAGTACAACGTGCCTAATCCAATTGCATGTCAGCTGTCAAATGCTTTTTAAGTCTGGCTGCTATTGGAGTCATATAGCCATTCAATGAGGAATGTAACTAGAAAATAATTGGATGCAAAATGATATCAAATATTCATTGCTAACACACTGCATGATTTTGGAGGGCATTTACCCACAAGGATTGCAGAGGAGAATTGGGGAGGGAGTTTATTTGTTTGAGATCTGAGCCTTCAGATGAAAGAAATACACCTTCATGTAAATTTCACCTAGGTCCCTAGCAATTGCAAGTGTCTAAAATGTGTGAAAAATATGAATTATGGATGAATGTGTGCCGCATTTATATCTGTCACATTCAAATGAATAAGTTCTATTCATCATAATTCATCTTTTTTAATATTAGGCAAGCATTCTAATGGGTAATTATAAACATATGTCATCTAGATCTTTTAAAGGAAACATGTTAATCGCCTCTAGATTAAACCACAACATCACAATTAATGAAACAATGCTATCTGTATTTGCATATGTAAATGAGACTAGACGTAGGCTTTACAATTGATGGGCAAAAGATTATGATAATGCACTGTCATCTGAATTAATGACTGGCTAACCCCACTTGAAAAGGTCAAAAAGCCTCTCCATACGCTTATTACTAAAACATTCTCATTCACCAAAAAGAAGCTGCTTGATAAATTGCCTGCCTTAATGAGCAGGTAAAAATATAAACTTCATTCCAGTTTGCTTTCATATTTGATCACCATGGAAAAAAAAAACCTTTCCTTTGCTCAGAAAGAACAAACTCTTAGGGATAATTTCAAATATTACGTGAAATTTAAAACTACATACATGGAACTGTGCTTCAATTAAATATTGAGGCATGGTTTCAAGTGTAGTCTGTGCCACATTTAGAAATTAAAGCATGTGGTTAAAAAATCTATCCCAGAAATCTGGTAGAGGAAGCAACATGGATGGCCCTAATTCTGGAATGACAGGGTTACTTGACACTGATCTGCAGGATTTAGGTTTTTTTTTAAAAAAAGGTTCAAGGTTCAAGGTTCATTTTATTTATATGCCACCCTATTCCCGGCGGGACTCAGGGTGGCGCACAAACCCAAGGGAGGGGAAGGGAAACACAAAGAACTACAACAAAAAAGTACAAGGGAATTTAAAACAACCAACAGCCACATGATTCGAGAGGGGAAGGGAACTCATCGACCCCAGGCCTGCCGACACAGCCAGGTTTTAACGGCTTTTCAGAAGGCCTGGAAAGAGGTGAGGGTCCGAATCTCTGCGGGGAGCTCGTTCCAAAGGGCCGGAGCCGCCACAGAGAAGGCCCTCCCCGGGTAGTAGCCAGATGACATTGGCCAGTAGACGGAACCCGGAGGAGGCCTAATCTATGTGATCTAATGGGTCTTTGGGAGGTAATTGGCAGATATGAGGGTTTGCAAACTGACATTTGGTTTGGGGTGAAGGATCACATGAGAAAGGTGAGCTAGTTATGGTTTTCAAGCCTGTGAAACATGACGATTAGTTCCTTGTGGCCTGATTTCAAATGGCACCTTCGGTTCAATTCTGTATCGGCAGCATCCTGAAGTGTCAGAAATATCTGTGTCGGGGGGCAGGAAGGTATCAGGAAGGGAAATAGAGAGAAGTCCCAAAAGAAGAGGTAGTACAGCATTGCCCATTTTAAGGCAGAGGTACATGCACAAGAGATCAGAAAAGTCAAAATGATGATGGTAGTCATGTGGTTGAAACCTCTCTCCTTTGCACATGGACGTGGCATTGATTTAGATACAAAAGAGGAGGCTTCAGTTGTACAGTTGTGACTATCCTTTTCACTCTTTTGATGGCTATAAAGATCTCTAGCCCATCACTTATTTCAGCTGTACCCATCCTAATATGCAGCACCGGATCTAAATCTGGATTTAAATTTTTAAAAAGGCCACTCCTGGGCTCAGGTTATATTCTGAGTACCGAAGCCTACCTTCACAAGAAGTCCACCTGGATCAAGGTGAATATGTGTTTGCCACTAATTAATTTACTACGTGTCATCCCACTTTTTATTCCAATCCCCATAAGAACCAATGACAGTTCCAACAATAAGACTCCAATGCAATGAAATTCAACAATGACATCAACCCGTATAAAGTTGTTCTTCGCAATTGACTGGCGGATGTGTCCTTTCATTGTTGCTGCTCCCATTGGCTTTATATCAAGGTGTCAATTGCTATGTGCAGGTCAGTGTTTATTCCCCAGCTGTTGCAGTTATCTCATTCAATGCGCTGAACCCTGTGCTGTCCCTTATCTTATTAAATGTGATATAAACACCTTTGATGAAATGAAATGGAGAGCTGCTGCAGAGAAGTGAGTGCCTCTTTTTTCCCTGCAGGAACTGGCTACGTTCAGGAGATCTGATTTGCTGCCCTTCAGTGACAGATGCTAAAGTAGTTTGTATAACTCCCAGTCCAGAAGAGTCATTGAACCTTCCAATATAATCGGGGACTGATGAATTGATACAGACAGACTGCTGAAACTGTTGCTTGTTCAAAAAAGTTCTGGCTATTGCCTCTTCCTCGCATGCTTGAAGAAGAGAAGACCAAGCACAAGCATGCACAGCAATGTAACCCAGGCTATATGAATTAGAAAAACCAGGCACAGTGAAGCAGCTAATTCAGGTAGACCAGGAGTTCCCAACCCTTGGGCCATGGCTAAGTGGCTGAGCTTGTCGATCAGAAAGGTCGGCAGTTCAGCGATTCAAATCCCTAGTGCCGCAGAATGGAGTGAGCTCCCATTACTTGTCCCAGCTTCTGTCAACCTAGCAGTTCGAAAGCCTATAAAATGCAAATAGGAAAATATGAACCACCTTTGGTGGGAAGGTAACAGCATTCTGTGCACCTTCGGTGTTTAGTCATGCTGGCCACATGACCCCAGAGGCTTTTCGGACAGTGCTGGCTCTTCGGCTTTGAAACAAAGATTAGCATGACTCCCTAGAGTTGGGAACGACTAGCACATATCTGCAAGGGGAACCTTTACCTTTAATAAAGAAGGGAGCTGACCTGCTGGATTTTCAGCTTCCAGCCTAGCCAACGTGATAGTCTGTCAGATTGTTTAGAAATTTGCAGGTGCAATCGGAATAGATCTAGTGGGCTCTCACCATAGTTTATATGATTACCTGTCGGACAAAAGTGTCTTGTTTTGGGTTAGTCTACAGTGGTTTTGAAGCAAGTAAAAGGACCCCAAAAAGTAGAGTGCCAAAATTATTAATGTTACATTTCTAAGACAGCCTATCTCCACAGAGTGACATAAAACTATACAAAGGAATGGTCGGAAATAGTGCATGCTAAGGTTTATTTGTTTGTTCAGTTGATTATTTGGTCATTTGTCTAGTTGAGGTTGTTTGCCTGCCTGCCTGCTTGCTTTGCTATCTGAACAAAATAACAGAGATGGAAAGGATATTGGAGATCCTTTATTTAGTCCAACCCCCTATTCAAGCTGGAAATCCTAAACTTTTTTTATAAAAATATTGGCTAATTTCTTCTTAAAAACCTTCAATTATGGAGCACCTACAACTTCTGCGAGCAAGCCATTCCATTGATTAATGGCTCTAACTATCAGGGGATTTCTCCTTATTTCTAAGTTATTTTCTTGATTGGTTTCTATCCATTATTTCCTGTTCTACCTTCAGGTGCTGTGGAAAAAAGATTGAGCCCTCTCTTTCTGTGTGGCAACTGCTTAGATATTAGAACACTGCTATCATGTCACCCAAATCCTTTTCATTAAAGTAGACATATCCTGCGACCATACTCTCTATATTGCCTAATCTTTGCAATCTTCTAACCAATATTTGTTGCTCTTGTCTGCACTCTTTCTAGAGTTTCAACATCTTTTTTATATCATGACAACCAAAACTGGGTGCAATGTTCCAAGTGTGGTCTTACCAAGGCATCGTAAAATGGTACTAACACTTCAGCATGATCTTGATTCTATCCCTCTGTTAATACAGCCTAGCATTGGGTTGGCTTTTTTGGGGCAGCTGCCACACACTGCTGACTCATATTTAAGTGATTGTCCACTAGAACCCCAAGATCCGTCTCAGTTGTTACTATTGATCCAGGTACCACCTTTTCTTGTCTAGATGTAGAAGCTTACTTTTCTCACCATTAATTTTTTTTTGCTACATAGTTTCCAGCATTCAAGTCTGTTGAGGTCCTTCTGTATCTTGAGCCCATCTTATAGAGTGTTGGCTATTCCCACCAGCTTGGTGTCATCTGGTGTCAGAGCCGAGGTGGCGCAGTGGTTAAATGCAGCACTGCAGGCTACTTCAGCTGACTGCAGTTCTGCAGTTCGGCTGTTCAAATCTCACCGGCTCAGGGTTGACTCAGCCTTCCATCCTTCCGAGGTGGGTAAAATGAGGACCCGGATTGTTGTTGGGGGCAATATGCTGACTCTGTAAACCGCTTAGAGAGGGCTGAAAGCCCTATGAAGCGGTATATAAGTCTAACTGCTATTGCTATCTCAGATCTGATTAGTTCCTCCTGTTTCAATATTGTTTGAATATTTTGTTTAGTGGACTGTGAGACTGCCACAGATATATAATACAGCTTGATTCCAACCAAGAATGTGATGAACTATTCTATGATATTTTGTTTACTAACTTATTAAGTAAACAATGACCTGTATAAGTTCTCTATTCTATGGATTTGAAAATTGAATTTAGAGTTTAATAATGGTTCATAATCAAACTTGAGTGAGATACCAAGTGTCCTGTGGTAAGGTTCAGTTTTGAGACCATTACTGTTCAAGATTTTTAGATTGTGTCTAAAATGCAGCCCACGAAAACAGGCTAACAAGTACATGGGTATGGTAATTTAGGTAATGTGATTTAGGTTTATTGAACTAGGAGAAATTTTTATTTGTTTGGCATTTGTTTGCAAGCTTTTAAATCTTTTACTCTTTCTTATTTATATTTTTGGCATATCCTTATAATGGATATGCTTATTGATTTTACTATGTTCATCTACTGCTATAATAAATTTAAACCAACAAACTGTTTAACAAAATAACCCAAACCATTGTAAAATGCACTCTGCAATTTAATAACCAAAAAAAGCCCTGGAGTATGAATAGAGTACAAGTATACACCCTAAGTTCAACAAACAATATCATATTTTTAGTTTTGCATTCACACAGTCTCAACAATAGCAGCTTTCTCCAAGAAAAGTATTTTAAAAAAAACTCTGAATTTCCACCTGACAATTGCTAAGGGATAGTTGAATTTGGATTCTGGAACTGAGGAGGGTTTAGACTTGATAGCCTAAAGCAGTGGTCACCAACTGTGGACCACTGGTGGTCCATGAGAAAATTTTTGGGGTCCTCAGGGGTCCTCAAACTACAGCCCGTGGACCAGAAACGTGCAATGAACATTTGTGTTGCTGCAGAGAGTCTCCCACTTCGAGGTCTTTTTGTAAGGGTTAGAGGACGGCAGAAATTCCAACTTGGGGTCTGCTTAAGCCTCTTGACGCAGGGCTTTGGGTGAAGGTTGGAGAGAACTGCCACTGGTGACAAAGAGCCAGAGGGACCTGTTCCAGTGGGACTGCATCATAGCCTGGAACTGGCTGACCATCTCAGCCCGCTGAGCCTCCAGGCGCCGGTACCTGGCTTTGCACTCCCGCAAGTCTTCCGTCTGCTTGGAAAACCTATGCTCGTAGTCCTCAGTGAGTGCATCTGCTGAGCCTCCTTGGTCAGATCCAATGTGAACTGAGCCAGCTGTTTTGCCAACTCTTTCACATGATGGCTGCTTAGCTCCAACAACTGCTTCCTGTTGGGGCACTAAGGAGCCTGGGTAGGCAGGCGAGGAGTGGCTGGGAGGGGAGGGGAGGGACGAGTAGAGGCTTGTGTGGTGCCCCTTGACATGAGTGATATTAAGTGGGCCACACCCACCTAGCTACGCCCACCCAGTGAGTCATTAGGCAGATCATATTAGTGGTCCATGGGATTTAAAATTATGAATTTAGTGGTCCCTGAGGTCCGAAAGGTTGGTGACTTAAAGGACCCCATTCATTTCTAAAATTCTATAATTACATAGTTTAACTGACATTAAATCTCAAGCATTTAAAAATTTCAACTGGGAAGATCCCGGAAGAATGTCTTCTGTGTCATTGTCTTTGGCGATATACTCCCCTTTGGAACATACTCCTTCCAGAGGTGAGGTATCACTACATTTTCCTGGCCTTCCAAAATATCTCATTCTGCCATCTTGCTTGGATCTCACAGTGGACCATGCAGCCATGGAGCTGGTTGCCACCCTGAAGCCCTTTCTCTGCCTTTTTAATTCTGAATTTTAATTATTTTATTATTTTTAAATGGTTTTCAATATAATGTAATACCATATTTTTCAGAATATAAGAAGCATCTCCCCCACCCCCCAAAAAAGAAGGTGAAAATCTGGGTGCATCTTATACACTGAATACAGCATTTATGGCTTATCGAAACCCCACCCCCTTTGCAAAAATGGACCTGCAGAGGCTTTGGGAAGCTTCCAGAGTGCTCCTGGGGGCTGGGGAGGGCAAAATCAAGCCAAAAATTGGCCGGTTTTTGCTCATTTTTGCCCCCCCCCCCAGCTCCCAGGAGCACTCTACAAGCCTCCCAAAGCTCTGCATGCCCTCCCCCCGGAAATGGCCTGGTTTTGCAAAAAAAAAAAAACGGGACTTTTTTGCCGGTTTTTGCCCCCCCCCCCCAGCCCCCAGGAGCACTTTGCAGATCTCTCAAACTCTCTGCATGGACTGTTTTCCACAGAAAAAGGCCTGTAGAGTGCAAAAACTTTTTTTTTAAAAAAAAAAAATCTCTTCAAAATCATGGTGCATCTTATACTCCGGTGCAATTTATAATCTGAAAAATACGATATATATAGCTTGTATGTTTTTATGTATATTTATATATCACCCAGAGGGAGATGGACAATCTCTAAATATAATAAATGAACTAAATACATTCTTTCATATTTTTCAGGTTGCTGAATGGAGGAGGAGGAGGAGTTTAGGCATCCGGTTTTAATAATAGAAAATGGTTTTCATTCAAGGTTATTATATTTTATTTCATTACATTTTTTTTATTTTACCCTGAAGTTCTCTTGGAACCCCACCCAAGGATATTTTATAGTAAAGAAAAGGAGATGGCATTAAGAAGATATCTTTTTATAAACTGTTGTCAAATGAAAATAAATAGATTTTAAAAGGCGCAATGGAGATCTTTCCCAAAACGGGGATCTAGATTTCTTCTGCTTTGAATGGTTTCAAATTGTAAATCAGTTGCAAAACTAAAAATGATAAAGAAACCTTACAAAAGTATGCTAGCGCCCGCTTCATCTTTCATAGATTTTAGTTTTAGTCCAAGATAGAAAGATGCTCTTTACCCATAATAAAATGCTAAAGGTAAATACTGTGTGTCTCATATCCTAGAGAATATGAGAGACTCATGAGTAGTATATGCTAGTATATGCTTGAGAGACCGCCTCCTGTCGATTACCTCCCTTCGACCTATTAGATCGCACAGATTAGGCCTCCTCCGAGTTCCATCCACCAGTCAGTGCCGACTGGCGACTACGCGGAGGAGAGCCTTCTCAGTAGCAGCTCCGACCCTTTGGAACGATCTCCCCGTGGAGATTCGCACCCTCACCACCGTTCAGACCTTCCGCACAGCCCTTAAGATCTGGCTATCCCGTCAGGCCTGGGGATAAGATTTTAATTCGCCCCCACCCAAATGTTGAATGAAAGTTGTGTTTTATTGCTTTATTTTTTCTTATTCACGTATTGTCTTATGTTTTGTCTTGCACTCCCCCTCCCATGAATTGTAAGCCGCTCTGAGTCCCCTCAGGGAAAAGGGCGGCCTATAAATCACAAATAAAATCTAAAAATCTAAAATATACATCCCAAAGGATGTCTTCTTTAGAAACACAGCTAGCTAATAGCTTAGCTAAAACTAAATGACATTTTGAAGGTTTTTCTTTTAAAACTACCCAGCAGTAGTTTATGATAAAAGTGCAAATGTTATGTTAATTGAG